>NC_133306.1:347930-398566 GCF_012295235.1 Primulina huaijiensis
AAAAATCATGGGTAAATTGATAAATTCAACATGCATTAATATCCAAAGGCATTTAAGATAGACAATAAATTATAAAAGAATCCATTAAAAAATTATTGATTTAATTAGCTAAATTAAATGAATAAAGATATATTAAAACATTCACAATTAGAAGTGATATATTTATATATATGTTAGATGTTAGATTTTACTAAGAAATGCAAATAAATAATTTTTCTGGCCTAAAATTTAAAAAAGAAATAGAAATGTGTATTAATGTCCAAATCCATTTAAGATGGACAATGAATTACAAAAAACTCCTAAAAAAACATATTAATTTAATTTGCTAATTTAAATTAACAAGAAAATTTAATTAAATAATTTTTTTGGTATAAAAGTTAGGAAAGAAAGAAGAATTTGTATTAATGTCCAAATTCATTTAAGATGGACAATGAATTGCAAAAAAAAACTTTTAAGATAACCTATTAATTTGTTTGCTAACTTAAATTAAATTAAATAAGTGAACAAGGACAAATAAGGAAATTCACAAATAAAAGTAATAGGAATGTGTATTAATGTCCAAATCCATTTAAGATGGACAATGAATTACAAAAAACTCCTAAAAAACATATTAATTTAATTTGCTAATTTAAATTAACAAGAAAATTTAATTAAATAATTTTTTTGACATAAAAGTTAGGAAAGAAAGAAGAATTTGTATTAATGTCCAAATTCATTTAAGATGGACAATGAATTGCAAAATTTTTTTTTAAGATAACCTATTAATTTGTTTGCTAACTTAAATTAAATTAAATAAATGAAAAATACAAATAAGGAAATTCACAAATGAAAGTGATATATTTATATGTATGTTAGATAATTATAAAATATATCAGTGATATTGATTTTCACAAGAATGACTAAAATTGATCGTCAAAATATAATTATTAAATTGCATTTAGTTAAACATCGAGTATTAAATCCAATACATACATTACTAAAATTGATATTTTGCCAAACTTATTTGTTTAGAACAACGCAGTTAGATAAACAACCAGCAAATACTCTCTTCAGAGTTCATATTTCTCAAATGCTAATTTTATTTTAAATATAGTTTACAGCAACCAGCACATTACTATTCAACCAACAATCAGCACATTACTATTTTAATAGTTCACATTAATTATAAAATTAAATAATTTACCATGAGGTTATAAATACCAATTTTAAAAAAATAAATTATAGAAAATAACATACGTGACCAACTATTAGGAATCTAAGCTTCTCTTAATTGTCTCAAAGGGAACCAAATCATTCACCTTTTAAAATCAAAATATTCATTTTTGGTGGCCTAAATGTTGCCAAGTAACAACACTGCCTCAAATTCCTCCCTAATCAATTCTCAAGTATCAGAATTTAAATTGCAGCGATCGGCATTAAACGAACAATGACCCTTGATTTTTTGGAAATCATGTATATTTTCAATTTAATTTTGGAATTAAAGAATCATATGCTCGTTTAAAATGTTTCGAACCAATAAAGAGAAGAAATACCAATATTGAAGTATCGGATGTTTTGTATGTAAATTGAAGCTAAAACTTATCTACGGGAACCACCAAAATGATAAAATATCAATGCAACGAGTAAAAAAATGAAGAAAATGGGGGGAAACCTGTCTAAATGTGAAAGCAATACATAAGAGAGAAGTATCTCCTTAGTTTGGGGAAGAGAGGGAACCACGCAGAGGACCGGCGAGACCAATGGCTCCTGAATCATGTCCCAATACGCATTAACAAATAAATACACCCATATTCTCTTCTAAGCAACAAGACTTGCAAGATCAAATTCCATCTTGAAGGCAAAGAAATAATGCCCTTAGCTCAACCAAATACTGATCGGATTTCAATTTTCAATACTGGTCATCAGGAACGTGGGCAAAGTAGAAATCAAGATTGAATTTCACCGCGGTGAAAAAGTTCAAGGTTCCCCTTGTTCTTGCTCAACCAAATATCAACAAATTTCTTTATCACACAAAAGGGACTAGAAATGTATCCATCTTATGTCAATTTATTTCACAAGTGTGACAATCCGTTGGTTGTTACTATTCCAAGATGTGGCAGTTCCTGATAAAGTCATTGGAGTAGTTCACATATTTGGTCCAAAATGGCCGGAGATGCTCAAAACCAATCTCCAACCATGGTTTTGACTGGCCATTATAGTGAATCACCGCTGCCTTTTTTACTTTTTCAATGTTGCTCTTGTGTTGATAGCCCAACCCAAGCATGTGCCACGAGGGTTCAATTGGGTGAACATAACCCCTAAATGCAATCAAAGCAGGGGGTAGGGTTCCAAGTTTCCATAATGTCAGGTTTGACTTCAAATTCTGCAGTCAGATAACCTGGTTAAGAAGTTGACAGGTATGGTACAGAAATTGATAGCGGAGAAGGGCAGGAATATTTGGATTAATTTAACGGCAGAAATACAGCATGTAATATTATAAAGCCGTACCTACGAGAATGCATAAATATACAAAAGATGTGAATTGCCACAAAATATATGGATAAATCAGGCAAGTGTAAACTTACAAACAATGGACTCAACTTAAACTAAAGCTGATGAATTAGTAATGCACCAAAGCAAGACGGGATATGTGGTATTCACATAGAAACAAAAAGAAAAATATCAAGGTGTATAAAGATCTGCAGCTCTCGCTGAAACGAAGATAAGCCTCCTACTTGCACAAATAGTTGCCTTACTGATCAACGCACCATACGTATAGCAAGTAAGTACTATCACAAGTTACTTGACATAATTAAAAGGACATTGAAGTATACCTCCTTGAGCCAGGCATGATAAATATCCCTGATTTTTGTCTTTCTCCATGCACTCAAGTCAAAAATATTCATTCCATATGCCCAAGCACATTCATCAGGATTCAAATTCCTTGTTATAAGTGGATGAGAGAAGTTGAAATAGTTTCTAAATCTTTTGGACATGACCCACTCATCTTCGCCTTTACAAGTTTCAACAGCTCCATTAACTTTCCCATCAAGGTCAACAGCCCAGAGCGGAGACAAATTATGTTGAATCACAACATCATCATCTAAGAACACCACCTTGTCAAGGTATGGGAATAGCTGCAAGGTGTAATAAAATAACTTTCTCAGCCTTAAATAAGAAAAGATGAATAGAATGTGAAAAGGCTAGGGCAATAAAATAATGATAACACATATTTTCAATCCCAGCTGTAATTGATAAGAAGACTTGAGTGTTAAAAGTGATGATACTGAATTGACCAGATTCCGATCAAGTGCTCAAAAGGTTCAAGTTTCTTATGAAGGGAGATAAGCTTGGGGAAAACATCGGGGATCCTATCAGTGCTCTCTGTTTGAATATATGTGATTGGATCGTATACTTTTGAAATGATTTGTTTCCAAACAACAAACAAGGGTTGAAATTTAATACAGATGCCAATTTTTTTTAAATAGCAAGACAGCTGTTGGTTATCTACATATTCAAGTTCGATATTTGCACATGGTGTATCCCTTGCAATTTCAGAAGCAATACTCTATAATTATCATATGATTAAAAAATATACAGCACGTGAATTGCATGCTTAATGGCTAATTGATTACCTCTGGAAGATATATTCGTAGATGATTGAGTAATGAGATATACTTTGGACTTCTAGCTTGTAATTTTGAGGCAAATGATCGCAGTGAGATATCACTAAGATCGGCTCCAGCAATGTGATTTCCATGGTAGTAATTTCTGATCCCATAATGGTTCTCCACAGCTTCAAGAACTGGGACATTCTCTCTTGTTAACCAATCAAACTGATGAACACCTTTTACTTCAACTACAGCTGGAGACACAGGATTTAGAGCAAACCATGAATGCATTCCTGCATATGTTTTTTTGTCAGTTATGACATGAAAAACATTTCTTTCGGGATTTAGTGATGACTGCACAGCAGATGTGATAACAACTGAAGCAGCAAGAATGTTGTCAGTAGACAATACAAAGTGATGGTAGGAGTTGTCAGAAAGCAAAGGAAGTAACTCTGGAGAAGGTAACTGTTTGCGCGCATGAGCATTAGAAGAATATTCATCAGTCAGCCTCAATGAAAGGCAGTGAATGCCCCTAGGAATAGCACTAGCTGCAAAGTGTTTATTCATTAGCTCTGCAAACTTGGATTCCCTGATTTCCCTTTCAGATCTTTCAATCTGTTAGAGAGAGAAAAATCAGTTTCCAAATCAACAAAATAAGGATCACCAAGGAGAATCCATAATACATAAATTACATACACGTCAATTAGGTAGAGAGAATGCTTGAAAAAATATCCAGAGATCAATTGCAAGAGATGTGAATAAATATTTGACATCAAACAAAATTAATGCTGCTATTAACTGGCACCAGTCATTACACTTATCAAACCCACGGGACAACCAATAAGGTACATCACTTTTTACTTACTTGGATGAAGTTCAGTTTATGATACAGCCGTTCCCAAAAGCCAAATTCAAAAAAACCTGTATGACAATTGACATAAACCGTGCTGGATGGGGGATAGAAAACCATAGGATCTTATACAATGGTAACATCACTATTTATCTGTTTCTACATTAACACTTTAACTCGTTGTATATTAGAGGTGACATGATTTGATTTAATTTGGTGTGTGGAATGTAAGACAAAAACATTATGTCCAAATTGTTGCAGCCCAAGTCACCCCAGAGAAAGGGTCTCGTCAGTTAGTTGGTTTAGAACTTTAAGCTAAATCATAATTCAGAACCTTCTCAAAGTTTTAACAATTTTGATACAGTATCTGTTTGTTTGTCGTGATAAATGCACAAGAAAATGAGACTAAAAACTCTAAAATACGATATATCATGATGTATCGAGCATGGAGTCAGTAGAAAGGAAGAAGCAAAGAGAGAAAGCTAAACAAGTTGCAAGGTTTATCAACAACCCGCAAACATGAACTTGCCAAACAACAAAACAAATGTAAGTTCGACACCTACCATCCCTTTCAAAATCGAAGCAAACTCCTTTGAACTGTGTTTGTTGTTTTTCATTTCAGAAACAAGCTGACTAAAAGAGTCTGGGAGCTTCAGACTTTGAGGGACTTTTTCAGAGTTTGCTTGATTCAGGATCTTAACAAAGTCCTTGACCAGCCTCTTTCATAAAAAAAGTGACAAGGTTTCAGTATCAGTATCATACGTGGATCACCAATAAAACTAGTTATTTTGAAAAAGTATGATATATTTAATCAAATCAATGCGTTTTAAATATCAACGAATAGCAAAATATATTTACCCCAGAAGCATCAGCTCTACCAAGAAGCTTAGGCCCCAAACGGCGTCCTAAACAATCTGAGAGCAACAAAAACAGAACTTGAGACCATAAACTTCACCGATGAATCGATATTTGTATACATCAAAGTAAGAATGAAATTATTATTTTTACAGAAGAAACACATGCATTGTAAAGAAAGCATGCAGGTAAAAGCAAGAGCAAAAATGGCTGGAAGTCACTCATTTCTCATTTTTTTCTCGCACAATCATCAACTTAATATTTTGCCATGTAGTTTAGTATATAGCACAAAGAACTACATCATGACACTGGACCAGTGCTTAGGACTTCACATTCCGATTCAGGAGTGAAAAACTCAAATAATTGTCTAACAGTAACAAAAGGAGCTCTGTTTCAAAACATACATCATGTTTCAGACAAAATAGTGAGGTGAAGTACAGAAAGGAGAGCAGAATATGGAATCGGTCACTTTCAGTCGATAAGAGGGCCATTAAAGTAAATTGCTTCAAATAATAAGAGTTTTAGAAGGCAAGGAGTCGGGATTATTGAAGCACGTGATAGAATTCCAAAGTTTCATGGAAAAATAATGCAAAGAGGACAACTTTATCAACATTTGAGCAAAAAAGAAAAAAAATGGAAGTAAACGATATGATATATACAGACAGCATGACTACATATTAGCCATATAACCTAGGATGACAAGCTGCTATTATCTCAGCTAATGGGCAATTAGGTCCTTCGCAAGCCATTACGATGCCAGTTGATACATTTCATACAAATAGGAGCACAGTCCGAAGGAAGTACCAAAGCTAAAATTTGTAAAGAAGCCAAAATCCAAAAACCAATCCACCAAATGCCATTCTAGCACAGAGCATAAACCAAATGTCCACAAGATATAACAAACAAACAGACATCATCACATAAAATAATCAACACAAAGCAAACGTCCATCAAAATTTGTAAGAAATAAGTAGGAACGTACCTATTGAGGAGCACTTGTTGACACCTTCAAGGGTAACGAGGGCGGTCAGAATGAAGACAAAAGGCAACAAAAAAGCAAGAATCAAAATGGTTTGGAAGAGCGCGCGGTACGAAATATGGCGAGTTGCAACCTTGATCCTCATCAAATCTCCGCCTCCTCCATTGACATTTCCTCCACAGCTGCTCGATGATATCGTTATACTTCTCATGCTAGGTGAGAAGTGCAGCTGCATCTTCCACCGCCGCCCTTCTCTTCCTCCACAATGCTCCTCTTTTCCACTTTTACCCTCCTAAAGTTCAGCAAATGATCCTTTCGCCTCCACCGCCTCCACCATTACAAGCATTGAAGCTAATAATCTTCTTCCTCGAATGAAAAGGTCGATCCCAGCAATTCTTCGAAACTTGTAATGCATTCCTCACCATCAGATCCACCCCGGCAGCTAATCAACGCTCCTAATTCCCCTCCAGTCCCCGCATTGAAATGCATATCCCAAAAATATCCTATCACTTTCCCAATTCCGATATCTATCTGTGCATAATCATAATTTTCTGGAAATATGCGTCCCGATAAATTCTCTCTCAAACGTTTGCCGCTCCTCGTTGATTAATTCCCGCTTACGAATTTCTTTTTCCTTGGGAAAAGATGAAATAAAAATCCATGGTAAAATTGTTTTTTTGCGTAATTTATATTTGTATTTTTTTTTATTTATTAGTAGGTCTTTGTGCTGCTCTGACGGATCCACCGAAATTTGATGATTTTATGTCGAAGCTTAAAAATTAAGTATTATTATTAAACTTTTTTTTTTTGCTTGACTTTCATTTTATGTTAATTATTATTTTTGAATATTTAGAAGATAATAATTTATAAAATAAATTTTGTGTGGTGTATTTTCTGTTCATCTTGAAATATTCTTAATTTTATGACACATGAACAAAGTTCAATCATTAAATTTAGTGGCGGCAAGTTTAAAAAAATAATAATAATGTTTGCAATAGCATGTGAAAACCCAACCAGGAGCCAGAGGCTCAAAGATATAACAGACAAAACTCAAGAAAAACAAGAATGAGTTCATGTAAGATACAACATTTGTTAGAATAACATACAAGCTACGTACACACACCAATGAAGGCAACTAAGACACCGATCTCTCACAACATTATATAGTCACCGTGTTTTTCTACTGAAAAATCTTTCTTGATGATGCCCAAATGCAAACCAAAAACTAAAAACAGCAATCTGACATTGATTTCCTATTGTCGCAACAATATGCGGATCCGATTAACTGAAGCAATTTAGCTATTGCGTCTATTTCCAATCGAACCATCTCTCATTTCCATCTTCACAGGCAACGGTGCAGCAAAAACAAATTCCTCGGCTTTATGATTACTTTTATTTCCCAGGCCTTTTTTGCCATCACTGCTCGGCAACGAGCCTCCACTCTCCGAGTGATTTTCCTCCCCATCTTCATCATCAGCATCTTTTGAAGATACCCCCATTACTTCAACTTCTCGACAAAGATCATCTTCAAGCTGTCTTTCAGCATCATCTAAATTTACGTCATCAATGCTATCATCACAATCCTCTTCCAATAATGGCCTGCTGTTTCTCCTTGAAACCCAACAAGCCTTGCCATTGTCGGCAAATCTTACATTTTTTGTTACTTTGGGATGAGCTTCTCCATACTGCTTCACCAAAATCCCACTTCTATTCCCAGAAGTAACTTGATTTCTCGTCCAAAACAAATCTTGGCTTTCACCTGAGCCACTTTCCTCCTCAAGCTCCTCAGCTAATTTATCAATTTTTTCAACTAAACCTTTCAATTTCGCTACATTGATCCCTTTGAAGCCACCACTTTTCACGCTACCAGTTTTTCTTTCACCATTTAACACCCTAGTTTTCACATTATCTCCTCTATGTCTCACATTACTTGAAAACCCCCTCCTTTCCACACAAACTGCATCAATCCAATCCAAAAATTGATTCAATTCTCTGCTTACTGACTTTCTTCCATCTCTAATCATGGGATCACCACCCTTCAATGTACAAGCACAGAGGAAAAATGGGGAAAAGATTATCGATCAGACTACATCACATAACTCGTGTTAAACACAATACAAGCATATAAAAGCATTCCTAGCCAGGATCTCTTTTTACCTGAACAGATTCAAGTTTGAGAAGCAAGTCCATGGCTTTATCATAGAGTATGCCATGATCGAAGTGGGTTTTCTCATAAACCGAGGATTTGAGAAGCCCGAGAGTTGATTTAATGGAAGCAAGATCTTTGAGCTGCCGGAGAGTTCTTGATCTGCGGAGAAGGAAGGCCCTGAAATGAGTCTGAATGGTACACGCAGCCGCATCACGGAGCGAGTGGGAGGAGGAAAAAGGGGAGGAGCGACGGTGGAGGGCAGACTCTAGGGAGACGATGCGGCTTAGCAGAGAGGACACGGTGGGATGGATCCGCCGCTCATGGTGGAGGTAGCCTTCCGGGGTATGGGGGTGGTGGTGTAGATTTTGAATGTGGGATTGAACAGAATAGAGATGGGGTTGTGGAGGGATGGGAAATTGGAATTTGGAATCTTGCGGCGGTAATGGCAGAGGGTAGTGGTGGTGCTGGTGGCAGTGTGTGTGGGGAGTGTAGCAGCAGTGGCCATAGCAGGAGGCGGAGTTGGTGGTGGGTTGGTGGCACTGGCAGAAGTGGTGGTGGGAGGCCATTTTCTTTCTCTTTGTAGGGGTGGTCGGACTATGATGTGATAAATCTAGGGCACTTTAAGGAATTTGAGGATTTTCTCAAATCACACAAAATATGTTTAAACGAAAATTCGACATAAATTAATACGCAGTTAATCAGTTGGTGATGCAAATCCGATTAACATTGACATTTTTTATATTTTTGGACTTTCTGCTGTTTACAAAGATCAGATCACCGTTGAAAATTTGACCAAAATATAATCATCTCTTACCTAAACCAAAAGTAAAGCCGAGCGGAAATCAAACAAAATATGAAGTTATAATATGCTTTTGATTACTACAAATAAATTTGGATAAAATGAAACATCTTTTATCATATTAAAATGAAAAAAGTGATGATCGAAACCGAAGAAGCACATTAGATTTTGGTCGAGAGACAACTGGGAGGGGAATCCATGTAGAAAATAAATAACGCAAGTTTTATAAAGGTTCGGAAAAGTTCCTTATTATCCTTTCTTCCTTTGCGTCCGGAATGGTTTCATTAGACAACATTACATAAAGTTTATAATCTACATGTTAAGACCTGGACGAAACTATTTCAATCAGTCCATCATGTGACATGCATTCTGTTTGCTCCTCGCAGTGTGTACCGGATGAACGTTTCGAAGAAGTCTAAGTATTTGTCAGAAGTGGTGCTTTTGGGGCACATAACTACAAGTTAATGAAACCATTGGAAGGAAATGAAGGATTTGGCCGCGCAGACCATTTTCTTGTGGGCACGAGCTTCCGAGTTACATCAAATGCCAAGAGAAGGTTGATGAACGATGATGTGTATCGAGATCAACGTCTTGTTTTCTCCTCTTTGAGCAGTTTTCTTGTGAAAACTATAAAAAAATAAAATAAAATAACCGTTGATTTGGCTGAATTTTGGATATGAAGTTTATAACATATGATCGTGTATTCTGAACGATGGAGATCTGATTTGGAGAGAAGCTTGGCTGAACGTATCACTAGAAAATTGGACAGAACTTCATATTGCAAAATTTTTGAAAATACTATAGCACTTGGGAGATGGTTTTCGAAATATAAAATAAATTTAAAGATGTAATTTTTGAGAATGAGGTGAAAGTATTTATAGGTGGTAAGGTTAAAAATCTTATCATAATGCGGTTTTTATTTCTTCAATAATTTTGAGATAATTCTTTCGTATATATTACCTTACCAAATTTTGAAAACTTGGTTCTCAAATATATGCAAAATCTGAAATTATGTATTGATTTTGGTGGTTGAACGTGGACTGCTTTCTTATGCAAATTCATGACATACCTGAAGTGCATTGAATTTATTAACTTCTTTTTTGAGCAAAAACTGTCTTGCATGTAATAGTTTATTCCAAATTTGATTGATATTATATACTTAAATTTCAAATTTCTTGAATATGATGTATTGAATTTTCAAATTTCATGTATTTATTGAAAATTCGAATATCATATATTATTTAACATTTTTGAATTTATTATTTTTACAACAATATCATAATTCGAAAATACATTTTTATATATGTCTATATTTAAATGAAAAACTACAAGTCCAAAAAATAGTAGTGTTCTTACATGTCTCGTCTCCTTGTCTCTCCCTTGTCAAAAGGAACATAGTTCAAGGAAAGAAGTTGACTACAGTGAAAGAGACATGGAAGCCAGATGGTTGTCATGCTCAGGTAATATGGTAACCTGACACGTTAGTGAAGCGACCCTTACTGCCAAATATTCCAAATGGTATGAATCAAAACCTTAGGAGATTGTAATTTGATAAATCATTATCTAAGAAAGCAAGAAAGCTTAAGTCATAACTCTAATTTTCTGATACATCAGCGAATATCCACATTCCTGTAACAATACACAAAGACATATAATATGAAAGAAACATTCTGTATTGCAAGTATTTGCTAATTCAAATCCAAAATAATGGATTGGAAACAAAATGTACCACAACCCCGTTCTAACTCTTACCAAGAAGTATCTTCTGTGCGATTCGCGAAAATGCTATCCGGTTTTCAAAGAATTTAAGTAATTTGAGTTAGTCGTCAAGTAGTGAACGTTCGTGCTTCATGCTCATGGCCACTCTCAGTCCACCACAGCTTGAGTTTAACATGGCCACCTTTGATGCCTTCATCAATAGTTGCAGGAAGTTAAGATCAAGAAAGTCGTGATTCTCGGTAGTTTCTCGATTTACAGTGTATTCCAATTTGCTTTCGGTAAAGCCAGTGCAATGGGCCCTTTTATGGCCAACCAAAGCTTGTCCGGAAGAAAAGATCTTGAAGCATATCGGGCATTCACTTCGTTGCTTTTGCTCGACTCCGTGTTTATGCTGTCCTTTTCTGCCTTTCCTTGATACGATTGATTGGCATTACATTTGATCTGATCAAGCTGGGAACCAACTTCAGTAACAGATGATAAGCTTGTATGCTTATCCAATGATGAGTTATTTGCCCGCTCTCTGTGCCTGGCATTGTGGCCTCGTAATGCTAGATGAGACTGAAAGATCTTGCTAGAGATCGTGCATTTGACCCTTTCTTCTTCTCAGATACGTTCAAGATTTCAAGATCAATATCAACAGCATTCTCAGAAGAATACTCGAGCTATGGACACAAAGACTTGATCTCTTGCTAGAGTTTGATTTCAAGAACTCCAAACCAGCTCCGTTAAATTGTTCATGTTCCTTAAATTCATCTACACAAGGAAGCCCATCACCAGAAGCTTCAACATTAACTTTCATTTCATCAACTCCAGAGTCCAGACAGATTCTTTTCTGAAATTTCAATATCTAGCTTACCTTTTGATCTGGAATCTCCGTCATTTCCACAAACTCTCACACTCTTACCGGAATATTGAGCTCCAAAATAAGCAGAATCGCATCTGCTTATACTAACTATAATTCATAATTTTCGATCTTTATCGAACAATGAGTGCTGCAGGTAGCTCACTCTATAATTTTACTGAATATGTGATAAGTTGTTTATCAGGCGAACTACATCTGGTGAAGCATATACACGCAACGTGCAATATTTTATGTTTGCTTTCAGTTTATACACAGCCTATCTCACCTTATGTCAATCTTGTTAGTAATGTATTCCAATATAGTTGGTAAGATCATTATAACTATTTTCAACATATAAAATTTTCATATAAGATTTTTTGGGGAAAAAAGAAGAAGATATGTATGGTTCTTGTGACTTGTAAAAACTAGTTATTACTAACCTTATCTCTGATTGGATTTAGAGGTTTTATTGGATTTCAAATACACCTTCTAAAATATTTACGCCTCCTATAATAAATTATTTTTAGATTTAAAATTTGTACAACCAGTTATTTTATGATGATGATACATAACTTCACAAGGCCCAGTAAATTACCAGCAAACATAAATCAAAAATTATTTTGTCACGTTATTTATGTTTATGTGAACGGAAGATTTGAACAGGTATCTAAATCGTGGAACGGTTCCAAAGATTGCATGTCAAGGAGATGGTACAAATGCTGATAAATTGAAAGATAATAAAGGAGCAATACAACAAAAACAATAATTCTAAAACAAAGGCACAAACAAAAAAAAGTAATGTCACCAATAAAACTTCTAACTTTATACCAGATAGCAGCAATATTTGATAATCCTCCAACTACAAAAGGGCATATGAGCAATATTTGATAATCCTCCAACTACAAAAGGGTATATGAGTGAAATCAGAAAGTGATGCATATTTTTAAATAAAATAAAATTTTGGCAAAAGAATAGTATGCGATTGCCTGGTTTTCACAACTATGCTGCTTGGTTTGAACTCCAACAGGCATTCTGACAATTGATTCTGAATTTATGCAACCGCAGGCATGTCCTTGAGCCAGGCATCAAGTGGTTTGCCAATCGAGTAAACAATAAAACCGATTTTCCTGAGCTTATTAGCGTCAATAATGTTCCTTCCATCGAAAATAAAGGCGGGTTTCTGCATATTGTCGTATATCCTTTGGAAATCGAGTGTCTTAAATTCATCCCATTCAGTGAGGATGCAGATGGCATGTGCATCCTTTGTGGCCTCGTAGGCATCCCAAGCAGCATGAAGTTTCTTCACAGTGGAGGGGCTAGTCGGTTGAAGATGAAGGGGATGATCCCAGTCGAATTTGTTCATTGTAAGGTCCCTCTGGATCTGATCCTCAGTGACCTGAGGATCATAGATGCTCAGGTGGGCTTTGTCACCTAAGAGTCCTTTGCAAACATCGATAGCAGGAGTCTCCCTGGTATCACCAGTATCTTTCTTGAAGGCAAAACCCAAGATGGCTACTTTTTTGTTAGCGACCGTGTTGAACATGGAAGCAACGAGGCGATTGACAAAACGGTTCTTTTGGTAGTCGTTGATCTTAATCACCTGCTTCCAGTATTCTGCAACTTCCGGGAGACCATTGCATTCACAAATGTAAACCAAGTTCAGAATGTCCTTCTGGAAGCAGGAACCACCAAAACCAACACTGGCATTGAGGAACTTGGGACCAATTCTTGTGTCCTTTCCTACGGCGTAAGCCACTTGGGTGACATCTGCTCCAGTAGCCTCACAGAGAGCAGACATCGCGTTGACTGAAGAGATTCTTTGAGCTAAGAATGCATTAGCAGCAAGCTTTGAGAGCTCTGCAGACCATAAATTAGTGGTGAGGATACGATCCTCAGGAACCCAGTGGGCATAAACATCCTTCAGGGCTTGCACGGCCTTGAAGCCTTCTGGGGTCTCCCGGCCTCCAATGAGAACTCTGTCTGGGTTGAAAAGATCTTGAATAGCAGTCCCCTCAGCAAGAAATTCTGGGTTAGAGAGGATTTGATAATTAATTCCCTTGCTGTTGTGGGTCAATATTTTTTCAATGGCCTCGGCAGTTTTGACCGGAACAGTGGACTTCTCAACCACAATCTTGTCCGATTTTGACACATCAGCAATCATGCGGGCAGCGCTCTCCCAATATGTCAAATCTGCTGCCTTACCAGCTCCAAGACCTCGAGTCTTGGTGGGAGTATTGACTGAGACAAAGACTATGTCAGCCTCAAATACATGTTTCTCCACATCTGTGCTGAAGAACAGATTCTTTCCCCGACATTGTTTTACCACATCATCAAGGCCAGGCTCATAGATGGGAAGCTGATCGCTGTTCCAGGCATTGATACGAGGAACAGAAATATCAACAACAGCTACTTCAATTTGAGGGCACTTTAGTGCTATTACTGCCATAGTAGGGCCTCCTACATACCCGGCTCCAAGACAGCAAATCTTCACCATTTGACCCTTGTTTCAGTGCTCTGGAAAAGATATCAAACATACAACTCTCAGATATCCAATTTTACATCATACTTCAATGACAAAAAAAATCCTTAGTCCGGATAACACTTCAATGTCAAATAAAATATCCTCAGGCAGCTTTTGGAAGCATTACCATAACAAAAATATGGTTTCATTACTAATCATTGCACCATGAACATGGAAAAAATTTGTATTTAATTTCATTTTACAGCAGCCATCCGGTAAGGAAAATGAGCAGCTAAAGAGACAGTTAATAAAAGATGCATACACACGAATCCATATTGCCCATCATTAGTTTGCATGAATAAAAAACTTGATACTCCATTAAATTAGAATCGCATAAATTTTAAAAATCGTAGTTTTTCAGAATGGAACGTTTAATAATTTTGGGAATCACATTTGATGCAAGCAGCTGAGACAAAAGATGCCAGCATTGAATATCCAAACTTTTTTTAACTCAACAGAACATTTCAATATGAAAAGGAAACCACAAAGTTATCATTGAAGATCCATCCCTCAATTGCATGTAATCCACAAACACACTGCTAGTAATTTGAGTTAAATCATCAGAAAACAAAAGAACTCGAAAAATGCCGAATTTACCAAACGTACTAGTTCCAAAAAACTCCCGCAACTATTATAATCATGAAAAAACTAACGCAGCAAATGAGAGATCAAACCAGAGGAAAGAACAAAAACACGTAAATAGCGGGCAACTACATTTCAGATCAAACACCCAAAAAGCTAAATCAAAACAAATCGCATAATTAGTTTAAAATTTCTTCTCAGGAAATTCAACGTAAAATGATGCTAGAAAAGCTGAATTCACCCAGAAATTCACACCTGGCACACATCCTAGCGCGGGTATCAAATTCCACATAAAAGCAAGAACAAAACTTTTACACCATCTTAGCTACAATATTTCAGATTAAAGAAAAACAGAAAAATCTACCTCTGAATTACACGTTTGGATTTCTGAAAAGTGGAGAGAACGAGAGATCTATATCTGTACGAGAATGAAAGAAGTTGGTCGAGAAACCGTGAGAGCGGGCAGCTCTTATATTGTTGTTTAGATCCAAGATCCCACCCCCCGTGAACGAGTGAAATTACAATAAGACCCCTACCACTTTGCTTTCCAAGTCCATACGTTCCAAATGCCAAAATTTGAGTCTTCTTGGAAGGTGGAGAAGAATATGGTAATTTCAGACCTTTATGTAAACCATACTTAAAGGCAATAAATCATATTTTAGGATCTACATTTTTGTTGATTCATTGTTTATAAATAGTATTCATCAATTTTAGCTTCTTATTTTTGTTCTTATCATTAAATGATTATCTTAGATAAGAAATTGCGTATATATTTTTATTTGAATTCGTGTTTTTATTATATAAAAAAAATTTTATGTCACTTCACTCAATCGACAATACACGTGATTAGTTGAAGTTTCACTTTTATAATGAAGCGAAAATTATGCATACATATTAAACTTTATACGGTAGAATATCATTTGAAAAAAAACTTGTACGTTAAAATCCTATTCAAGAAATGAATCATCAATAATAAATAAAATTTATGTCAGCATTTAGTTACATGTAATCGGTTATCACTATAATTTTATTTATTAAAAAAACACAAAACAATTAGTGCATAAAAATCTTTTAAAAAATGGCATGTAGCTTTGATGCAAGTTCAATCAATCATTAATTGCAGGCATGAAGCTAACTTCAAGATTAAGAATGAACGCACCTGTTCGAGTAACATTCCAGTGTGTTGTGTAAGTTAAAATATATATTTTATGAGAAAAATACTTGATATAATAAATAAAATTTATTAAATTGAAAAAATATAAATAAAATTTGAGGAGAAATTGAAAAAATATAATTAATGTTCGTACAACTTTTGGGCCGAATGGCACAGTCAATGGGCTACTGAAGCATTGGGCTTGGAAAGTAACTTGCAATCCTGACTGTCCACCTGAACGACTAATCCAACGCTTAAAAAATAACTAGCCGTTACAATTCCGCAGTCAGAAGGAAGCTCTCCCCGCGCCTCTTCCATCATTCCCCACTATCCCGTAAATCAGTGAATTCCAACGATCTCATCTTGTAAACCCTAAATAATCCTCTCCATTACTTATCTAAAATCCCCAATCTTCACTCTATTTTCTGGTGTTTCCCCATGGAATCGAATTCGAGTACTGCGGGTGCAGTTGTTTCTACTGGGAAAGAAAATTACAGCCTGTTAAATCCATCTAACTTTGATGACACCCGGAATTTTTTGGAGAATCTCGACCCAAATTTTTCAATCGTTAACTTGAAGTCGTTCAATTCTCCGACAATAATCAAGTCAAAAAAGAGTGCCAAAAAATCCGATTCCAGAAGCCCTAACCCCATCCGAGTGGATTCTCCTTTGTTGAAGAAAAAAATTCGAGAAAGAAAATTTGTGATTGCGAAGAAGAAATCTAGGAATGAGGATCTGAATTCTTCAGCGGCTGGTGTGGTGTGTGAGAAGTGTAAGAAGGCGATTGGGAAATCCAGCCAGTGTTGGTGTCTGGCATATCAGAGTTTGAGGGCTTCTCAAGAAGATTTTTTCGATAAGCGCGCTGAACTAAGCAATGAAATTGACGTTGAGAAGCTAAATAAGCATAATGTCCGAGATGAGAACGAAAGGATAAAAGTAAACCACGTTGGTCAAGACACGGGGATTGATAACGAAGGGGGACTGGAAGGAAAAGATTCATCAGAGAATAATGATGAAGATGTTGAATTGATTCTGAAGAGGAGAAGAGATAAACTGTTAAAAGAAGCCAGAGAAAGTGTTCCAGAGTCAGGATCTGGTAGGGTGATGCATTTGGTAAGGGCATTTGAGAATCTACATTTGATTCGGAAAGCAGATGATTCTGGGGATGAAGAATCGGAGCAAGTGCTGGACGAAAAGAAGGGGACAAAATGGGGCTTGCCCGGACTGCAACAGTCTACTAAGGTCTCTAACCCGCAAGTTTATTTGCCTTTGTATTGTCCATCAGATATTTTCCTCACATCAGAAAGCTTAAGTTTGGGTTCAACCCGTTCTTATTCGTTAGACAGCAGCCAAGGAAGGTTAGCAAGAAGATAGATGTTTGTCATAACCATATGCATTGTGTTTTTTCTTATCTTGTTTATGTTCTGACTTAGATTTTTTAACTTTGAAGCTTCAGCTTTTCAACCAGGACTTCTGCCCGAGGTGGAAGAAGCAGGCGAAGGGTGAGACATTTTATACATGTCTCCTGATCTGACGTGTTTTGTTTCCTCATAAAGGTGATTGTGGCTATGTTTTCACCTTTGCAGAGCAATGAATCATCTGGAACTTTTGTTAGAAGGAACTATAAAGGAAGACAGCCAAGAGCAACCTCTCAAAGGCCCTTCATGTTGCAAACTGAGGTTTCTCTATGGGAAATTTTGTTCTTTGACAATTTTTTACAGTTAGAGGTCTGTGTTATTTTCTTCACATTTTTTTTTCTTGTTATGTACCGAGATAAGCCAAGATGTGTCGATCTCCAACCAATATTACTGGAGGGTTGAAATAACATCAGACTTTATATTTTTAGGCATATTCAACTGATTGCTTCCCTATAGCAAAACATTCATGACACTATGTTCTGGTAGTTCCTGTGATACCCGCTAACTTTCAACATAATAAATAAAATATACTTGTGAACATTTATCATTATCAATTAGCGAAACAAAATTAAGATTTTAATTTAATTTATGATTTTTGGGCTTTAAGTTAGATTGACATTATTGGGTTATAGTTTGACTTCGAAGGTTAGCGTTAGACGTTCATGTCGAACTCCAGAACCAAATAAAAAAATGTCTCTGTTTCTCAACTTTATCCAGTTATTGAAACTTTTTTTAAATTACTTAAGATTCTTGAACTTTTGTCTTCTTTTTTTATAAACAATAAACAAACTTGAAATATATATGTTTTGTATTAGTTCCCATGACTTCATTAGTAACTAATAGTTTTGTTAGATTTTTGCAGTTAAATTGTTTATACAAAACAAATATATAGTTACCCTTGTATTGGAACTTAACATTTCGAGTTAATCAATATAAAAACAATACTTGAAATCAGATTTTAGAACTTTTGTTTGTTCTCCAACAAACGTTTTAACGTGTCTCTCCAAATAATATGGATTTGAGGCTACCAAAATCGGTAAGCGGGCTTTGGACTTTAGGCTACCGGAATCGGTAAGTGGGTATTATATTACTTTTGAAAAATTTTGATTTTACTTTTCTGAAATTCTGAAATCTTTTGATGCAAAAAATCTATAATTTTCGTATTGGATATGGATTTTAAGTTATCAGAATCGGTAAGTATACTTTATTAATGTTTTCACATTTTTAATATATTGCTTTGGAAATTATTTTTATTTTAGTTTTTTAAAATTCTGAAATTTTACGATACAAGAAAATCCTTAATTTTCGTATTGAATTTTCATTTTAAGCTATTGGAATCGTTAAGTCGGCTTTATTATTATTTTCGTATAATTTCTATATTGCTTTCGAAATCTTTTTTTTCTGAAATTCTGAAATTATGCGATACAAGAAAGTGAAATTTTTGTATTGAATATAGATTTTAGGCTACCATAATTGGGCTTTAATACTATTTTGTATATTTTATATATTTCTTTTGAAAATATTTTGAATTAGTTTTTTGAAATTTTGCCATACAATAAAGTTATGTGAAATTTCCGAATATCCGAGTTCTAATTCCTGATTTTGGCACTTAATGAAATTTTGAACCAAATGTTAGGGATACATACTTTTGACTGCTCCTGATTCTTGAACTCACCCTTAGGAGAATAAATCTAGAACATTGATATCACTTAAAACATGATGGAAATCTAGAAGACTAATATCATGCATATGATACTTTATACAAGCTAGGATATCTGCTTATTAATAAGAGTAAATATTGTGTACACATTAAATATTTTGTTGCTAATGTTAAAAAAATTTAAAAATTATTTCAAAACTGGAAGATATATCACTTGCAGAGCGATCCCCATGTCATTCACCAACTCAACCCTCTTTTAGAAATTAAGAGCGATAATGAAATCGTGGAGGGGTGGGACAAGAAAAATTTATGGGCTTGTAGAATTTGATTAGAAAATCATGATGTTGCTACATTTTCAAAAAGTTTAGTCATTGTTAGGATCAATTGAGGGACAAACATTTAGCTACAATAGCTCGGTTCTTAAAATATTACACTCAAAACAATCCCTCTAAAACTGATCTAAACATTTTGTAACAACACTTAAAAGATATGCAAGTTGAATGTATAAAAACGGTTTGATTGAAGCAGTTTATCAAACACTTTGTATGTAATGTTTTGCTATTTGAAGACACATAAAATGCTTCAACAATGCATTCTAAAAACAACAACAATAATTAAATGCAATAAAGTAAGTAGACACTAATTTGTTTATGGATGTTCGGAGATCAACAACTCTTACATTATACCTTCTTCTACTTAGGAAGGATCTATTAGAAGACTTTGATTTATGCAACACCTTGTATAAACCCATTTCAGCTTAAGAATTTTCTTTTGCTTAATCGAAACTCCTAGCACACTCTTGATTGTAGGACGCAACCTCACAATCCGCATAATGTTGTCTTTTATGCCAAGATTATGAACACAATCTTTTAAGTCTTAGTGTAAAGATTATCATTCAACTATTCGTTGAAGCTCAACTCTCTTTTGTGTGAGTGATTTTTGTGTGTGTGAGAATTTTATCCTTTACAATGTATATATATCTCATATGTATCCTCACACTTGAGTTTGCTAGGGTGACCATGCTTTGAATCTCCTTCAAAAGGTTTTGTTTGATTTTCAAGATATTGTATTTATAGCCTCCAAAGAATATGAGATAATTTGGGAAACTAGTGATTATATTACATGATCGATAGAAAATGTAACATATGATTTTTGGGATTTAAGTTAGATTGACTCTATTAGGTTATAATTTGACATCGAAGGTTAGTGTTAGTGTTGAATTGCACGACAAAATAAAAAAATTGTCTCTGTTTCTCAACTTTATGAAGTTGTTGAAGCTTCATTTAAATTATTTAGGATTTTTGAACTTTTCTCTTCTTTTTTAATTAAAAAAAATCAGTTTTTTTAAAGAAACTTGAAATATGTATGTTCTGGGTCAGTTCCCATAAATTCTGTTGAGAATGTAACCAAAGTCTCACATTAAAAATAAATGGGGAAGATCATTGATTCCACTAGTATGAGGTGTTTTTGGATAAAGCCCGAAAACAAAATTATGAATGCTTAGGCCCAAAGTAGACAATATCATACCATTATGGAGATATGTGATTTCAATTGTGTAACGGTACCATTATGGAGATATGTGATTTCAATTGTGTAACGATATTAGAGCCAGGTTTAGATTGAGCCATGTGGATGGAATCCTCAGATACTTAACAATATCATACCATTATGGAGATATGTGATTTCAATTGTGTAACGGTACCATTATGGAGATATGTATTAGAGCCAGATTTAGATTGAGCCATGTGGGTGGAATCCTCGAATACTTAAAAGAAGAAGGTGAGGGCTCCTAGTAAATCCGTAATAAGCTCTCGAGGCAGCGGTGCTTCAAGTATTCCACGTAAGGCGTGCACTTCGATTTCTTTTAAGTGGAGAGGACCGATGAGATTGAGAGGAGGCTCAGACCATGAGAATAATGGTATTTCTTTTTTTGACGGGAAGATTGTTGGGAATGCGACCAAAGTCCAACATTAGAAATACATGGAGAATATCTTGCTTTTGAAAATACTTTGATTTTAGTTTGCTGAAATTCTGAAATTTTGTGATACAAGAAAATTTGAATTTTTCGTATTGAATATGTATCTAACGCTACCGGTAAGTGGTTTTTGTTATTATTAATTTCGTATATATATATTATATTTTAATTTGGATTTTAATTCTATGTAATTCTGAAAAAAAAAAATTATACAAGAAAATTTGTAATTTTCGTATCGATTTTATGTCTTGCTTATAATAATATTTTGATTTTCGTATATTTTATATCTTGCTTATAATAATATTTGATCTTAGTTTTCTGAAATTTTGAATTTTGCAATATAAGAAAATCTGAAATTTTCATATTGCATATAAATTTGAGGCTACCGGAAACGGTAAGTGGATTTATTATTTTCGTGTATTTGATATATTGCTTTTGAAATTATTTTGATTTTAGTTTTCCGATTTTCTGAAATTTTGCGATAAAAAAATCTGAAATTTTGGTATTGCTTTAAGTTATATGAAATTTCGAAAAACCTTATTGATTTTGGTACTGAATGAATTATGAACCAAACAGTATATTCAACATGTACTCTGGCTACTCCTGATTCCTGACCTTATCTTTAGCAGGATAAATCAGTTAAGCCATGAAGAACAGAATCTAGTGCATTTGATATTTGATATAAGTTAGGATCTCTGTTTATTATTTAGATTGCAGTTTACACATTAAATATTTTGTTATTACTGCTAAAACAAGTTCAAAACTTAATTTTAAACTCGAAGATATTAATGTTCCCCCTTTGCGGAGTGATCCCCATGTCACTCACCAATTTACCACCTTATAAGAGCAAAGATAAAACTTTTTAAGTCCGCTACTGTATTCGTTTTTGAGTTGTAAATAAACTTGTATTCAGTAAGAAAATAGGTTGTAACTTAAAGGCTTAAACATTTTCGGAAGTTTAACTATGACTTTTGAGAATGCTGCCGAAGCCGCATCCCTAATGGTATCAGATCGAAATCATGTTCATGTCTAGATAAGAAAGTAGGATTTATTTCGATAAAAAAAATTGGGAATCCCGCCTGCACATTGTACTAAACAATAGGTTGTGATCTTGATGTTAAAATCTATCTCTTGGCATAATGCTAATTTTTTCATTTGCTCTTACTTCAGAAAAGAGGGAGATGCGAGGAAGAAGAATTCATGAAAAGATTGCAAGAAAGGATGGAAGGGAAGAAAAAATTGCAGATACCCATTGCTTCAATGGGTCGTCTTCCCTTGACCACGGATGAACCAGAGGTAACCTGCAGTGTTAGCTCTCTGGGGAAAGCTTTTTTTTTTTTAACTGAATTGAGAATTTTTGCCTTAATACTTCCAATTCCTTATTGTTTTTATTTGGTCGGCCTATCATTTCATGACTTCCAAAAGTATTTTGCTTGATTATGGCTAAAAATGCTTTTGCTAAGTTGATAACCGATAAGAAATCTTGAATATTATTTTTCTGATCGTCACATCACCTGGCATCTTTGGTTCCCTTAGTGATCTTGTTAATTGGAGTATGATAGCTGCTTGTCCCAGTATCTTGGTCGCATATGAAGTTACGTCAGAGTTAGTTGATTAGATATATTTGGTTTAATGGTTTTTCAGTGTTTGGTAAAGCCTCCGGTTAAAGAAAACACGAGGCCCATTGATGTGGTATTGCATAGTGATATAAGAGCAGAGGAGCGTGCTGAATTTGATCAACAGGTATAGCTTTTTCCTACTTAACCTGCTGAAATTTTTTGTCAGAAACACATGAAATGACACGTTTCCATCTGTGTCAGCATGAATCTGGGGGAGTTTGTTATTTTACACTTGTAAGCTTGCCGCTTTTCAATCTGTTGATACTTTCGTCTAAACATGTTTTTCCTTCTATCAAGGTTGCCCGGAAAATTAGTTTTATTGAACAATATAGGTTGGAAAGGGAGAGACAACAAAAGGTAAACGATGTCTATAGCAAACGAAGAACACGAGACAACATGTTTTTCAGTCCTGCAATAATTTTTGGTATGTTTATTTTGCTTTTCTCAGCTAGCAGAAGAAGAAGAAATAAGAAGACTAAGGAAAGAGATCGTTCCAAAAGCTCAACCCATGCCATATTTTGACAGACCTTTTGTGCCGAGAAGGTAATAAAATTTCATTTACATATGCATCCAGAGTAGACGCATGCTATCATACTATCATCAAAGTCATGTAACACCATAAGTGGGTTGTTTGTTTATCTTTTCAGATCCACGAAACACCTGACTATACCAAGAGAACCGAAGTTTCATGTACCTCAACACAAGAAGATCAAGTGTTGCTCGTCTTGCGTCGATAACTGCGATGGATACAATGGATGAATGGTGGAAGCTTTGTTTGTTTTCTTGATTTTTGGATTTACCACCAGCTATATATTCACACAAAATCACAAATGAAATAGTAGATAAATAAGTTAGATATATAGGACTTTGTGAGAATGAGATATTCAATCAAAGAGTCGGTCGACCGATTTAATGAACGATCCAATGGAGTAAATGAATGGGGTACTATTATTGTTAGTTTTTTTTTTAAAGTCTAATCAAAGTCAATCATATTATGGCTTAATATATGAACCACAATTAAATAAACTTACCCATTTGGATCCGTTTCGGTGATACTCAACACTGCTTTTGCCCAAATGAGGTGGACTTGTCCCAGATCTCTGATAAGGCACCAAGCCATCAACACCCAGTTCTCCTTTCGCAAATATCTTTCGAGCCATGAAAGCTGAAACATTCAACCCATCACGGTTATGCAAAATGAGATGTAAAAACTTGTTTCGCGTTTTGCTTCTAAAGATTTCTGAAGACCAAAGATAACCGTTTTGCTTAATTGTACACATATACTTTAAAAACATTTCAAAACAAGACAAGTTTAGGTGCCAATGTCAGAAACAAAATGTAAATGCAAAAGCACCGAGAGATGAAAGAGCATGTTACCTGCCCTGATGCATTTACCGCCCGGGATCAAATGGAGCATTAACAAATCCTTCAAGAACCCTAGTTTTTAGTGCATGCAGCATGTGGGAGCTCAATTATTGCAAATTAAATAGATATGATTTTGATTACTAATTTACTTTTAACATTATATAAATTTGTCCAAGACGTAAGTTCACTATGTATGAAATATCAATTAAGTTTATACCGTTACATCATATGATTTTTTGGGGCAATAATAATAATAGTAACAATAATAATAAAATGAGAGCACCTTCTACGACGCCGTATTAAGGACTACCAATCCGTGGAACTTATTTCCAATTCTGATCTCTCCGACCAAATCATTGAGCTCGTTTCGCCCCCTCGCCGCCGCCGTGACCATGACGACACGCCACCTGCTAAACCTCACCCGCCGCTCTCCAAGGCCAATCCATTCATTCACTTCCCTCCACAGCCTCTCCACTGCCGTGGTCGATGCTACTGCCCCCGCCCTTCCTGCTCCTCCGCCGCCAACCGCAATGATCTACGATCGATTAGCTGAATCCGTTAAGCATAAGCTCAAAAAGCTCGAACACCCTGATCATCGCTTCCTCCAATACAACTCACCCCACCCAACACCAGATATTCATACCGAAATCCTTTCAGCTCCTCTGACCCGAGTCACGACACTCCCCAACGGCCTCCGCATTGCCACTGAGTCTTCACTCGCTTCTAAAACCGCCACCGTTGGGGTTTTCATCGACGCAGGATCGAGGTTTGAGAGTGAAGAATCAAATGGCACGGCGCACTTTTTGGAGCACATGATATTTAAAGGGACGGAGAGGAGGACTGCGAGGGAATTGGAAGAGGAAATCGAAAATATGGGAGGACATTTGAATGCTTACACTTCGAGAGAGCAGACTACCTATTACGCTAAAGTGATGGATAAAGACGTGCCGATTGCGCTGGATATTTTATCTGATATTTTGCAGAATTCTAAGTTTGATGAGCAGAGGATTAATCGTGAGCGGGATGTTATTCTCCGCGAGATGGAGGAGGTACGATCAATCCATTGGATAGTGTTTCTTTGATGTTCTTTTTTTTTTTTCTCTTGGAGTTTTAACATTGTTTAGGCAATCAATCGTCGATTGATCATTGATTGAGATGAAAAAGTTCGTTGCAATATTTTAAGATTATTTTCTCCTTTCGGAATTGTATCCCTTTGGTTGATTTTTGCTCTGGGGAACTAAGATACCGCCTTTATGGCCGAATTTGTATGTTTGGTGGTGAAGAGTGTTCTTTCTTTGTTTCGGAGAAGTTCATGTTAGGGAAGAAGAAGATGTCCTGCTTCTTAATCGAGTTTTAATATTTAGCTATTGATCGTAGACATATTATCTTCATTTGGAGATACCCTGCTTGGTGGATAGATGTGTTTCACTCGTTGGATTATTTGGCTAGCAATATGTATAATGGTGTTTTCTTTGGTTTGAGATTGAGAATTGAGGTTGAGAGGGTGGAAACTATAGTTCTATCGGTGAACTTAATTAATTTGTGGCGCATAAGTATTATAGTATCTGATTACCATTATTTTTAATTATTCCTCTCAAACCAAAAGGTGCTTTGCATCCATCAAATGCCATTTCTCGACAGAATATAGTGGTAGATGGTCATGGACAGACATTCCAGTTAGTGCTATCTCCCCCATTCTTTACTTGGTAGTCATCTAACAGTTGTTTGGCATCCTGCAAATTTTCAAACTGTTCTTTACTGTTTCATTGTTAATTCATTGGATAAGCTTTTGTTACCGTTAACCTTTTGCATGCTAATATGCGACCACGCAAACCAATGGTGATTTAATTTGACGTAGATTGTTCTGAATTAATTTGTGGTGTAAGTATTATAGTTTGTGATTACCATTATTTTTAATTATTCCTTTCTCAAACCGAAATATTTTTTGCATCCATCGAATACTATTCTGGACAGAATGTAGTGGTAGATGGTCATGGACAGACATTCCACTTAGTGATATCACCCCCATTCTTTATTTGGTAGTCATCTAACAGTTGTTTGGCATCCTGCAAATTTTCAAATTGTTCTTTACGGTTTCATTGTTAATTCAACGGATAAGCTTTTGTTACTGTTGACCCTTTACGTGCTAATATGCGACCACACAAACCATTGGTGATTTAATTTGACGTATATTGTTCTAATTAATTTGTGGTGTAAGTTTTATAGTTTGTGATTACCATTATTTTTAATTATTCCTTTCTCAAACCAAAAGATGCTTTGCATCCATCGAATACCATTCTGGACAGAATGTAGTGGTAGATGGTCATGGACAGACATTCCACTTAGTGATATCACTCCCATTCTTTATTTGGTAGTCATCTAACAGTTGTTTGGCATCCTTCAAATTTTCAAACTGTTCTTTATGGTTTCATTGTTAATTCTTCGGATAAGCTTTTGTTACTGTTGACCCTTTGCACACTAATACGTGACCACAAACCATTGGTGATTTAATTTGATGTATATTGTTCTGAATAAATGTTTTATGTGACGTTATGAATTATGATGACTCCATACTGACAATTTCTAAAAGAAAATTACAGGCAGGTATGCATCTTGGTGGGCTAATTTTTTTAGAATTTAGTTTGTACAGTCATCCAGATTGTTAAAACTCTAATTTTTATTCTACAACAATCTTTTGTGGCTTCTACGCTCATAATAGCTCTCTTTCACTTTTGTATATTATTTAAATATCATAGGTTGAAGGACAAACTGAAGAAGTTATATTTGATCACCTTCATGCCACTGCTTTCCAGTACACGCCTTTGGGTCGAACAATACTTGGACCCGCTGAAAATATCAGGACAATAGGAAAAGAACATCTACGTAATTACATAGTATCTCACTACACTGCTCCAAGATTGGTACGTAGAACCACAATTAGGCTTTTCTCCAGCTCCACCAATCTGTGGCATGGTAGCCTTGGATAATCTTGTTCTCTGATTATGGAAATCTCTTAATCTTCTCTTTTTGGATTGTATAGGTGGTCGCTGCTGCAGGTGCTGTCAAGCATGAAGATATTGTTGAGCAAGTGAAGAAATTATTTACGAAGTTGTCAACAGACCCAACGACAACTTCTGACTTAGTTGCTAAAGAACCTGCAATATTCACTGGCTCAGAGGTATTCATGTATTGTTTGAATGCTTGATGATCACAAGTAGTAATAGTGTTTGAAGAGAGCAATGCACAGCAATCTCAGTCACATTACTTATATTTGGATATATAGATCAGGATGATTGATGATGGCATTCCTCTAGCCCAATTTGCGGTTGCTTTTGAGGGGGCCTCTTGGACAGATCCAGATTCAATTGCTTTAATGGTCATGCAGTCGATGTTGGGTTCTTGGAATAAAAATGCTGGTGGCGGGAAGCATATGGGGTATGTACTCACTAACCTCATCATAATTGCTTATCTGATTTCATTTTGAAAATGTTTATGATTTTCACTGCTAGTCACATTCATTAATTCGGTTTTATTCTGTGATACAGTTCTGAGCTTGCTCAGAGGGTAGGTATCAATGAAATAGCGGAGAGCATGATGGCTTTCAATACCAACTACAAAGACACTGGTTTATTTGGTGTTTATGCCGTTGCCAAGGTGGGTTTTCTGCGTTGGATAAAGAGGAGGCAGTTGAGCTTTTATTCTGAATTAAGTACATTGAGCCCATCAAGGATTCATAAAATGAATTTGCTTTTTGCTCATTATTTTCAAGATACCTAGTTACTAGTGTTAATGGGAAATGTTAGTTACTTGATTATGCTGCACTTTTTTCAATGCATTGTTGGCAATATATTTGTTCAAATTATACCTGCGTTCACTTTATTTCTTGCCTCCAAGCCTTACCCACCCTTCCATATTTTTTAAAAATAATTGAATTTGGGAGTGGAACTGTTTATTCTGGAATCAGTTAAAAATTATTTACTTGGTCTGATTTGTATTATTTCCTTTTTGGCAGCCTGATTGCTTGGATGATTTGGCCTATGCAATTATGTATGAGATAACCAAGCTATGTTATCGAGTATCAGAAGCTGATATGATTCGTGCTCGTAACCAGGTTGTTTTTTAAGTCATGATGTCACCTTGTTGTACCTTTTATAATGAGTTTCTATACGGTGACTACCATCTGGTTTTACTGCGAACTTATTTTGTTAACTATGTTGGTGTCCTTGAGGTAGAATAATGAGTTTTTATCCATGCATAATTTAACTCATATTGTTGGTCTTCTGCAGTTGAAATCTTCGCTGCTGCTTCACATTGATGGAACCAGTCCTGTTGCTGAAGATATTGGCCGTCAGGTATAATTCATTAATTTGGTATCTGAGAATCAAATATTTTAGTGAGATAGACTATGCATGATGGACGGATGCGTAACATGTTTCTTTATAATTTTGGAGTAAACTTATCGGTTAAACTTAGCTTCAACTCTTCTTTAAGATGTATACTTTTTATGTAACTTTTGTGGTTCGGGCTAGGGATTAACATATTAAATGGCTCGATAAACTTGCAGTTCAGTGATACTCTAGTTTTTATTGCATGGTATACCGTGTACTTAGATATCTTGGTGTTCATGGAGTGGTAATCTGTGCTTTTCTAGTGGAAGTGGGTATTTAAAGTCAGTATTGTATCTTCTTGTATTACCCTATCTTTGCCAGCAAGTATTTGACCATATTGGCTTCCTCGATAAAATGCTTATAAGAATTTAACAGATCAGTCTAGCGAACTTTGGTGCTTGATCAACAAAGGCCTGTGCTTTTCATTTGTCTCCTCCTGAGATCTGTGTGTTGGTCATTTTCTTGGGATTAGGTTTAACTGTAATTATATTGGTTCATTTTAATCCTATTCTATAAATGAATGAATGGTAACGTATTTCTGTGAAATAGTATTGTAATCTGTTTTTGTACGAGTTATTCTTCTTTAAAAAGAGAATTTATTTTCTTCCTGATTGCAGCTGCTTACATATGGTAGAAGGCTCTCGTATGCGGAACTGTTTGCCCGGATAGATTCTGTAGATGCTAGCACTGTCAAACGTGTTGCTAACCGATTTATATTTGATAGAGTAAGATCGATTTTTAGATCAGAGCTTCAATAAAATTATTTGGTTCTCCATTAGATTTAAATTGCATTCAATCCTCGCTTTTTGTGCAGGACGTCGCAATTACTGCGATGGGGCCTGTCCAGGGGCTGCCCGACTACAATTGGTTCAGACGCAGGACCTACTGGCTTCGTTACTAGGTTTCTTTTCTGTTCAAAATGACGTTTTCTCTAGTTCCATTTGTAAAATACCCGGTTGTGCTCCAGCGACTTGCGCCCACAAAGCATAAATGGAGGCTCAATTTATTTTGATTTTGCCCATCAGTTTTGAGATTAATATGAATAATAATAATCCAATGTACACAGTTATATGGCTCTTATTGACAGGAAATTCTATTTTTTTCCTTGGTGTGAATTAGTTTGGCATTGTTACGTAAAGACTACTTGGTAAAAGGATGATATAGAGCACACGAAATTCTGTATTCAGTACGGCATCCTTTCACTGGTGAACCAATATTCCCAAGTAGACATGGTGGTGTATTTGATTATCTTTTCAGAACGAATAAAGAAAATTGGCGCAGGCATCGACAATAAAAACCAACAAAAACCAAGCCTATAACATAAACAAAGACAGACTTATTATTGTATTGTAATACTTGAAAGAGTATCAAGGACAACAATTGTGACATAACCCCGTTACAACCTACAACATTACATTTTACAAACTCGCCGGTCGAATGCAGTAATCGGAACAATTATTATTGTTATTAACGAAAAACGTATAAAATGGCACCTAGTGCACATTAGGGAACCCATATGCATCATTGGCCATGTTAGGCAGTGTCTTTTTGTCAATTTTGACATACTGATTCTTCACTTCCAATCAAGCATATCAAGAAGCCGTAATACTTGATCCTCAGAGTCAGCAACATCGCAGAAATCCAATTCAATCCCGAAAACATCAACGATCCCTTCATCACCATGGTCCATGAAAAGCAAGGAGACCCAGGCCCTTATACCAGACACAAAAGGGTGTGCTGGTGAAAAATCAAGATAATCAAAAGCCAAGGCACGATGTGCTGAGCGATCTATATAATCAAAAATCGACTTGTTGATTACACAAGCAACTTTCTTCGGATCCCTCTGACCCACGAGTACAGAAACACTAACAGTCTGATCAAAAGGAATGTTGAATCTTGGCTGCACAGAACATGTCATCTTGTACTCTGGACCCTTCAGGTGAAATCTAAGCATGTCGCAGATTCCAGGGGGTAGAGTCCCCATTCCCTTTTGTAGAACAGGGCCCGGCACCACTTCTGAAAGAATCAACCTATCTTCACTCCATATGTCAATGTAAAATTCCAAGTCATTGAAGGACAGTCTTGGGGGAAGAAGGGCTCTAACCGGTCTCTGCTTGTAGAAGGTTTTAAATAGCTTGTGGTATGTTGAAGTTGGAGGAGAGGATTTTTTGCAGATTGATGGCCATCTTCTCGCACAAAGACATTTCCAAAAATAATCATCCTGAGCAGTCTCCAGCCACTGCTTACAGACTAACATACATGACACAAGGTCTTTGCCTTCTAGAAGTGGGAAAACAACCTTCAAAATCTCCTCAAATGGCATCTCCACGAGTAAAAGGAATACTTTTCATCCAAAAACTTTTAATTCAACACTTTTGCCGTTAAAAGGTTGTAGAACAACGGATTCACAACCATTCCTGGAAAAGTGAAAATATAATAAAGTTAGGCGTCAACTGCCTATATCACATGAAATCATACACTAAAATACCGCTACATCCAGATTCTAGCATGAGAACACAACAAGAAAAAGTGACCTGATGATGGTTTTTTGACGAACAAGGCCAAACAAAAAATATGAGGTGAACAAGGCCAAACAAAGATTACGATTTTTGATATTTTATACTGCATCAGAAACATCATTTAAATCCCATATGCACTCACTTAACATGTCTTAACGCCTGTTTATTTTTTATTTTTCTTTTTGGGAATAATCTCGAAAGAGCAAGAGCCTAAAAAGCATTCTTTTGAAGATAAATTAAGGATGGACGCGTTTAATCAATGTCTTAATGCATGCCCCTAACAGCCTAACTTTCATCAGCATATACAGGTTCCAACATAGTAAAACTAAAATAATAATTACTGCTGCTCGACGCCAAGCTCCATTAAACGACATATCGACCGCCAAAATAATGCCGCTGTTTTAGATTGATATATAACCAACAGCTGTAACTTGGAAATCAATGGATACATCCAAAGTTTCAGAGAATCTAGATCATGCAAAAATAGCACAAGAAAAAGCAATTCAAATATACTCTTCTATAGTAAGCCAATGAATTTAAGAATTTAACTGACACCGCATTAGGAATCAGGCAAAACCCAAGAAAAAGCATGAACGATTATGTTTTTTTGCGTAAAAAAAGAAAAAAAAGCATCAACTTGAAATCGGCAATTGAAATACAATCAAACCCTAACTAATGAATTGATAGCAGTGTTAAAGGATAAAATCACCACTAAAATGACTTCACCGATTCCTGAGAAACAGAAACAGAGATCCACGAAGACGAATTGATTACGCTGGATCGTCAAAAGTAGAATAGTATGAAATCATTGAAATAATGGATTTTATTCGGGTTTGGGCTTTGAGCTGGGCTTTGGCTTCATCTTGTGAGTAACGACATTTGGAGATCGACAACGAGATTGGGCTTGATCTAGTAAATGGGCTCATCTTGTCTTCTGAAAAAGTTTGTGCCCATTTTAATCCAATTACTCTGGGAATGTGGATTCGAAAATTTAAGGAAGTGAGAACTGATGTCATTTTGAATGGTATAATGTAACTTTAAAATAAAAACGTTGGACATTCAAAACCAAATGGGCATTTGGTCTAGTGGTATGATTCTCGCTTAGGGTGCGAGAGGTCCCGAGTTCAATTCTCGGAATGCCCCTGTGTTTTTTACCATTATTTCTTCATTTTTCTTCTTTGACAAGTGATTCTATATTGTGCTTGGTCTTCAATTGATAGTTCCTCTTAATTTAATTTATGAAGTACATTTCTTCCCTTGAAATACAGATTTTGAGCAGATATTTAGTGAAGAAATCATATGCGGAATCTAATGACAGCGGACAATTTTCCTAGGGTTTTATCCTCTGAATCCGATTCTTCTTCAACCAAGCAAAGGTTGGTGTCTTGATTTATGGCATGATTCTTTGATTAAGCCCCTTTTGACGGTCTATTTCGAAAACTTTGATTCTTTGTTCTTTGCTCTATGAGAATCGTGTTCCATTTATATTCTTTGTGCAAAAAGATTTTTGAATTTGATAGAGGTCGTTGACACTGAACCGGAGAAAGGATTGTCAATTTTACTGTCATTTGTGGGTCCGAAGCATTCTGTTGAATGGATCATAAAAATAGGAAAGAGCAGAATGACTACTACTTTGATGTTATTCAGTTGTACAAGTATTCTCGCGAGTGAGTCTTTTGCCATCACATCATCTTTGGGTCAGCATTAGCAGCAAAATATATCGAAGCTTTGAAGATAATTAAATAGTAGTGCTTCATAGAGTGGAGTCCCTTTTTAATTGGATTTTGATTTATTAGAACTTGTATTTTCATCCCTATTTGCCATTTGTTACTCTCTTAACCCGTTAGCCCACCAGCAATAACTGATCAAACAAGGGTTGCTGGGCTTTAACATCATATACTTTAATTGCAGAAAAAGAAGAAAGTGGGATCAGCCAGATGAGAGGTTGATTTCTGATGGAGTATTGACAAATGTTGGAACTTTGGCCAGGATAGTTTTGCCCACTGTCTCTCCCTTATCTGGTGCTGCGATGGCTACCCCATTTTCCCCATCTGTTGCCAACCCATCGCAAGTAGTTCAGGTGCCTTTGCAGCAAGTTGCTGCGACCATTGTCCAAAATCTTGTTCAAGTAAGCCCTTTTTCTAACGCCCTTTATTGTAAAACTTAATTTATGTCCTCATATTTGAAATGCATGCCATACTTTCTTAGTACAAAAGTTTCCGCTGAATATGGCTTCGCTTTTTTTTTATCTTCCTTTTGGCTTGGTTACGGTTCAATTCTAGTATTTTATTGTGATGTTTGAGTTTCTTTGAGCAATGCCCTTGCTAGAATCTTCAAAGGTTCGTTATTTTCAGCCTATTTTATCCTCATGTTTTTTTTGTTTCTACTTATAGTCTAGAATCCAAGATGAATTAATATCAAGAGAAATTATCATAAATGATGCTGATTCTGCCATACGTTATAAGCTTACAAAGCGTCAAACACAAGAAGAGGTAAATCTTAGTCTTTGGTTTGTGTAACCTGAGAGCTTTTATAGATACCCGAATTATGCCATTCCAATTTTAGGTGCCTGTTTATTGGTATTTGCTCTTGCTGGGAAATATTATGTTACTCAATACTTGCAGATTCAGAAGTGCACAAGTGCGGTGGTGATTACCCGGTGAGTAATGCTGGCAATGGACTTACTCGTTGGTTTCATTTCTCACTTTCCGTATGGTTTGTTTTTGGAATGAAATTTACAGGGGCAAATATCGGCCCCCTAATGCACCCCCTGATGGTGAAAGACCTCTATATCTTCATATATCTGCAGCGGCACATGTTAGTATATATTTTTTTATATTGGATGTGAGTGAAAAAATGATTACGATTTTACTAGATGTTGAGTTTGATTCAGGGAAAGATTTCACTCTTTTGAAACACTTTTTATTCAATTTGGTCACAGTTTTTAGCTTGTTGGTAGAGAACTTATGATATTTTTTAATAATTCTTATGATACATAGTGAGTGCAGAGTGGAAGAAAAATTATATTTTCCAATGGCAGCATTATATCGTTCTACATACAACTATATTTACTTGTTGGATCTAGATTTCAGTTTTTTTTAGGTTTCCTTCCTGAACCATGATTATACGTGAAAACTAGAATTATATAGTTTCATTTGAATGGACTTGATTCTTGGATAAGTTCACAAAAAATCAGAAAAAAATTTGAAAATTGGAATGGGAATGATTTGATCAAATTTAGAAGCTTTACTATTATTCACAAGTCAGTAAGGAATTTTAGAAGCTTGTCTCATAAAGGCGTCTTTTTTTTATATCAATGGCGCTTTTCTTACTTCACCGTTTTCTGCTATAATATCATGGTTTGAGTATAAGCTGGTTTACCTGCTTTTTGTTGATCTGGAAAAAAAAAATCGCAGATCTTAATGCAAAAATTTAGTTCCATTATTTTGTTAATGAAATGTAGTCCTGTACTTCTGTTGTACAAACAAAAACCTTAACCTGAAGCAACCTTTGGATTTCTTTGCTTTGACAATTTGATCTGCATGCATTGAATATTCCATTGGTATCACGAGTCTGATATTTTTTGTTGGTTCTTGATAAGATGAATAACAGTCTAGAGGAGGGCTGAGTAAACTAAAAGTATTTTTTAAAGCTGATGTGTCAAATTTTTTGTATTGCTAAAGATAATTTGTATTCTCGGATCTCATTGGCTCCTTGGCAAATCTAGGTTAGTTTATTCCCGATTACCATTGCAAGAGTGCACTTCTTAACTTTGTCGAACGTGGCCTTATCCAATGACTTGAATATAATATCATTGGCCACATTGTCTGTATTGACTTTCTTTTTGTCCTCGTTGGTACACTCTGCATGAGGCTTCTCAATGAAATCTAGGACGCTCCTGATGAATTGACTTCTCACTTTTTTGTGGGCCATCTGCGATCACAAACCACATATCTTCTTGTGTACTCGATTGTTATTGTTTTCTTTCAAAAATATGAAGGATTCTGCTAATTGTCATGCTCTCTATTCTACTTGTATTTAAATCTCTGAATTTCCTAAAAAACAACTCTAATATTAGTGTTTGTCCCGGTTAGGAAGAATAACGGTCTAGGGGGTTGAATAGACCTTGATGGATTTTCGAAAGTAACTTAAAAAACTTGGCCTTATCACAGAGCTGGCTAAGCCTTTGTTATATATGGGTAGAAAGATATTGCTTAAAAAATACATAATAGTGCAAAGGACTTGAACAGAAATTTGGCAGAATGAGCAAATAAGCAATGACAGCATCAAACATTAACGTAAAGTGCAAATATAATAATAATAATAAGAATAAGAAGAAGAAGAAGAAGAAGAAGAAGAAGAAGAAGAAAAGAAGAACAACAATATTAATAAGACATGATTCTATAGGGCTCGGTGGTTGTGTAATTGTTCTACGTGATATCTTCTACCACCGGGGAAGAAATTTTCTAGAAGCTTTGGTTCTTACATATCATTTGCAGTCAGTTCAAATGCTCAATCCTCTATTGAATGAATCGCTCCGAAGAATGCAACTAAAATATAATGGGGGGTGAATTTTATGTGTCCTTAAGGATGATTTATTCTTTAGTCTCGAGTGAGCTAGACTCTCAGGAATACAAATATGTGAAAACTCAACAAGTCTTGAGTTCTTTGAATTGATTGCCTCGTGAATTCCTATTCCTCGATCGTCAATTCTAGTATTCTGCTTTCAGTCCGTAGTAAATAAGAGTGAGCATCCAAGTGTAAAAGTATAATTTTGGCGTATCCGTTTTAGCCAGGAATCTGCTTATCAAATCTTTTGCCTAATTTTAGGAATAAGAACATTGAGCCATAATTAGGTACTGTTGCCTGGATGGAATCATTCAGTCTTTGATATGTGCATATTGAATATTCTTGATAAAAGATGCTGATATATTTCTGTTTTAAGTTGTCTAAAACAGTAAAGATGTTACATATGGCATGGAGCTATTGTCTTGACTGAAAATACTGTCTTGACTCATATTCTCTTACTCGTAATGTATGTTGGTTGATTTTTCTCTCTACCATAATGTCCTTGCCATTGCCGGAACCTGATTACTTAAGGCATATTGCTTAGTTATTTTACAATTAACTTTAATAATGTCCTTGAATTGGTTGTGGTTTCAGTTGGAAACGACTGCAGAACGAATCAAAGCAGTTGATCTTGGAGCTGCTATGGTAGAAGAAATGCTGAAGCAGGGATCAGTGAACAATGAAGTCAAGGTAATGATGACTTTTGAGGGATTTATAAGCTGTTATTTTCTTACAAACCTAATGGTATCTTTTCTCAGGTTGACCGCACATTAACTACCTGTGTCTTTTTGGGCTTTGAGGCAGACCCATCATGGAACATCGCGTCTCGCATCTGTGGCCCAAATGTAAGTTTTTCTTCCCACATTTATCCTCCTTTTCCCTTTTTTATTTGCATATCATTTTATTTCTTTTGTTATTGTTTGCTATACATTTCTTTCTTTCCCTTTTTCCTTTTGTTGATTGGCAGTTGGTGTTGTTTTTTTTTATGTAAATTGGAGAATGTAAATGGAATAATGTGCCGAGGAACTGAAATATTACTTGCAGTCATCTATCGGTCACTTTAAGTTAGTTCAATCAAAGATGTTTAACAAGTTTCTCTCTATGCCCCCCTATGTTTTGACTTTCACACTGTTTATGCATTTAACAAGTTTCTCTCTGTCACCTAGAGTTGTTTTAAATTTTTTAATACATTAATGTAATTTGATACATATTTTTTTTACTGTTATGCAAATCCATTCCAAATATTTTTTTAGATATGCATGTTTAAATTTGTTTTTATCACATCAAAGATGAGAGATACTAATGTTTGAAGCGTTCTCTGACTTCTCCACACAATCTGGAGAGATTCTTTTGTGTTGTTGCTGGTTGGGTTTTGTAAATGCAGGGCCAGTATGTAAACCACATTATGAATGAAACAGGAGCAACAGTCTTACTAAGAGGACATGGTTCTGGAAGTTCTAAAAATGAGCCAACTGAAGGTTGTTATTGTCCTATACTTTGCTGGCTTTTGGTAGTATTGTGCGCCATGAATAATAAGCATTTTTCTGCATTTTCCCTGCTTGCAGTTGCCCAGCAACCATTGCATTTGTTATTGTCGAGCAATGATCCAAAAAGTCTTGAACATGCAAAGCTTTTGGCAGAAAATCTTTTGGACACAATTAGTGGTGAACGTGGTGCCCGTAGGTAATTAGTTATCATTGATACACACAAAAGACAAATTGATGACTATGCTAATTACCAGGGGCATGACTAGGGTTTTATGTTTGGATGAGCTAAATTAGATACAAGTCATAAACTTTTTATGAAAAAAATCATTCTTAAAAATTAATGTATTAAGATACATAATAAGTCTAAGATATTATAATGGGTAATATTTCGACCAAATGCATAAAACAATAAGTCAAAAAATAAGAAGCACACAATATAATTCAATTAGCATTATGTATGAATGTATAAATTAAGCCAACAATCTTGTGTTTATCCCATAATACGACAAATTGATTTACCAGCCCGACATATAAACATATAAATTATTGATCCTAAAGCATAAATATATTAATTATTAAATCCAAAACCCACAAATTATTGAGCCGAAAAGATAAATATATAAATCCTTAAGCCCAAAATTTATATATACGTAGGCCAATAATGTGTAGGCTAGCCTGGGATACACACTGCAGGTCCACCCCTACTAATCACAAAGAGCAGTGTTGTAGATTTCATTGGTTCCACATACTTCTTTTAACTGATTTGGAGTTCCGTGTTATATCTATTACTACTTAGTAGAATTTATTATATTTGGAATGAGTAGAATGTTTACAACATTTTCAGATAAGGCTTCTAGTTCGACCATCCATCACTATTCTGGAATTTTTTATGATTCGAGATCTTCTTTTATTTCTGTAAGGATTTATATGTACTTGTAAAGACTAGTGGAGGAAAGAAAGAAGAAAAAGTATGGTTTTCTCATATAACAACAGTCCTTATCATTTTGTGAATCACTTAACATATTTCTTGCGTAAGAGTGGATAAGTTTCTCTGTAGTTGCTGGAAAAAATTCATCTTATAGCGTGTCTCTTTTGCATGATCTGTTGGACTTTGTTACTGTAAGTTACTCTCTACTTTATAGAGAATAACCTATTGCCTTATTTTGATGCGTGGTCTACAGGGCTTCACATTGTAATTTATATGATGCAGTTCCACCTCCATCTCAATTGGAGGCTGGACTGCAGAGCATCGTGAATTCGCCAAATCCCAATTATGTATCCTCCTCCAGTTCAACTGCTCTTGCTAGTGTCAATAATGTTGCCTCCAAGTGTTACGTATCTCAGTCTATCGGGGAGTCAAATCCTGGCGTTGCTTATCCTCATACTTTATCAATCAGTGGAACGACAAGCTATATTGGTTATGGAGGGATATATCCACAAGCCACACCTTTGCAACAAGTTGCCTTAGCCCTTAGACAGTCAACTTCCCCAGTCACTGCTGCTGTTTCTCCCATGACAACAGCAGTAAGCGTTAAGCCACTGACGGAGGAATCACCTTCTGTGAATAATAAATGGACCAAAAAGCGGAAGTTTCGGGAGTTGCCTGCAACTATAAAAGGACCAGTGAAAGCCATTCAGGTATTAATATTTGTTTCTATTAGGTTGGGAGAATGAAGGGACTATGTAATGTTTTAAATTTTCAATAGGTGTCTATACAACGTCATCCATCATTATCTGTAATTTTCGTGAGTCCATCATGTTTTCAAGTCACTGACCAGAAAAACACTTATGGTGAAGGGGATGTTGAATGAACACTTATGGTTGGTTCTTTCCAAGCCCTGTCTTGGATTAGAAAAACAACTGAGATGGATTCAACACAGGTTTCAGACATGTCAAATGAATAATGATTCCTTTTGTGCATTTTGTTGTGTTAGTTACAAAATTATAAAATGTTCAGACTGCATAGTTTGTACTTGTTAAGACACTTAATGTATAATTTGTCCAAGCTGAATTCTTGAGAATGTGATCAATCTTTTAGATGTATGTTTGTGGTTATTTTTTAAAAGGAGTTACCTCAAACATTTCTACCCTAACGTTTTGTACTTCTTATTCCAGGTATTTTCTCTCATCTTCCACAAAGCTAACAGCTCGATACTGGATCTCTGTGTGGGATATTATTTGTTTCACTGGTTTTTTGACATGAAAATGGCCTGAGATAGCTATTGCTGTTTTTATCTGAAGCTGGTTCCAGATATTGTGCTCTCGGGTTCTTAATTAACTGTTAATGCATGCACCAATTTCAAAGTATTGTTTCCCACTGCTTCTTGCAGATTGAAAATTCATGTCTTTTAAGTCTGTCGAAGCACGTGCCATTCTTGATACCCTACCCCCACATATAAATATGTTCTGCTATAAGCTCCTTTTCTTTTGGGGAAAAAAGTTTGGGAGTTCGAGCTCTTGATCTAGACTATGATTCTCTATGTATTGTTTGTTGCATCAACTATGAGACCATATATTCTGCTAACTTTGAGAGATTTGGTTAATGTTTCCCAGAAGAATTTACAGGGATCAGAATTTCCAATGCCACGTGAACTAACATCACATGTAGGTGCAAGAGACGTTTCAACTGTTATAGCTCCCAAGAAGTCTGTCTTGCAGTCATTTGGTGGAATGCCCCCACCCCCTCCGCGAAAGATCAACTCGTTACCGAAACTGAATGAAAACAGCACCATGCATAAATCAAAACCGGATATTATCCCCGGTAAATTTCACTTCCCAATTCTTATTCCCATTTCTTCAACCTTAGGATGAACACTTGTTTTTACCACTTTCATATATATTGCTGCTGCATCGGTCATTATAAAAAGTTCTTTCTTACTGGAAACTTTTATTCTTAGATACTTTAATTAATATAATGGAATATGGTGACGACGACGACGATGACGACGTTGAGGTGGAGACATTTAAAAAGCAATCAGGGACAGCAGTTTTTCCGAAACCTTTCTGGGCGGTTTGACATAAGAGATTTTGATTCCTCCAAGGGCTTTGCTGAGGCCTGTGTTAATCTTTCGTTTTCGTTCTCAGAAATATGATCTTATGGGGGTGTAGATTAGTTGGAAAATATATTGGTCTTTAACAATCGTAAATGCATTACATTACTAGCTACAAATCCGATTCTCTCTTTAAATGATCTTTTTGGTTTCGTTCCACTTCTCTTGAAGTAATTACTAGCCTGCTATAGGTTGATGATATGCATTCGGCATTTGTATTAATTGTATCAGAAAATAAGCTTATGAAATTAAACACAAGAAACCCGAGATAAATTAAGCAACTATTTAACTTGAGAGAATCAAGCTCCGAGAAAATAAAGCTGGCCTTTTTTTTTAAAACATTATTATTACTTTTAAATCAAATATAGTAAACCAAGCTATCATCTATACCCTTTGTTCCAATTTTCTGTCTCAAGAAGATTAATTCTGTTTTATATATCTGTTACACTTGTCTCATATTTATCATTGAGTTCCGATATTCTCCTCAAGAATATCTCAGGATGATGCATTATAAAATTGATCGAGATTAATGTCACAATAATGCTCCCTCGCGTTAAATTTCATGAAACTGATGCTCTCCGGTATTTTTCATCTGAAGAATCGTCTTTTTGCAATAAGAAAATAGATCCATACAATATTTATAAATTGCGAGAAAAAAAAAAAAACAGAAGCACAGGGAAATGATAAAGGTAAAGTTGATAATCTATGTTCACGCTCGCAGAAGACCAGACTCCAAAAATGTTATTACCTATAACTTCAAGAATACGATATCATCTCCTCGTATTGGCATAATCATTTGGCTCATATTTGTCATCCTTATCGTCTCCATCTGACTCATCCAGTCCAAAATCTTCGTTAATTTCAGTGTCATGTGGCTCCTGACTTTCACCGATCGGGGACGACAGCTTTGTCTCCTCATCCAAAAGGGAAGAAAATCCAATTGGGTTATCAGGAGATCTACTGCCAACGCCTCCGTGGTTACCGACACCCTGTACAGCATCACCACCACTGTCATAGCTAGCACCTCCACCAGAATACTGGTTTCTACCGCCAAAACCACCACCACCAGAACCTCCATACCCACCACCTTGTACAGCATCACCACCACCGGAACGCTGGTTTCCTCCGCCAAATCCACCTCCACCAGAACCCCCATATCCACCACCTTGTACAGAATCGCCACCATTGTAGTTTCCACCGCCTCCACTAGGATATTGGTTTCCACCGCCATATCCACCCCCACCATAACCTCCATACCCACCACCGCCATATCCACCCCCACCATAACCTCCACCATCCTGACCAGCATAATTGTAACCACCACCAGAACCATATCCACCTCCAAAACCCCCACCCCGAGGTTTTTCAATTGCATAGTTCACCCTTATCCTTCGGCCATGAAGATCCTGCGAATGACAAAGCTGAATGTTACTCTAACTCAAGAGACACTTAAACTGAAGAATATCCATACAATACCAAATCATCAAAGTTGTAAACACAATTCACTTTCAAACTAGGAATCTCAAATACAGAAAAAGGCATCCCGGTACGCCTACTTTAAACTTCATTAAAAAAATTCCAACGCCTAATTCATAAGTAAGAAATGTGATCATGAATAAATCACAATTTGGCATTTTGAGGGCAGTAAATGCGAGTAAACTAAAAATATCAAAAAATTCAAAGCTTTTGGATATTTTTTTTGGCTCCTGCCACCGTTGATGCTCCAAAACTGCAGGAATCTCTGCAAGGTTTCCTTGTCACATCCGAAAATGTTTGAAATCACGAATTCAAAGATAAATTACACACAAGGACATATCTTGTCGTGAAGATATACAGGCAAACAAGATTTACGGACGATTCTTTTCCACAATAAATAAATCTAAAGAGGTAATCTGTAGTCATTTAATGGCTGTTATGTTATTTGGAGCTCAAAGTTTCATCACAAGGATATAATTTCTGCAAACAACTATATTATGTGGTCGGAATTGAATCTCTTTTAGAGCAGTATGGTGAATGCGTCAACAGTGAGGTAAAAAGTACGGAGAAATAACACATGTAAAAATACCTGGCCATCGTATGCCTGGATGGCACTGGATGCAGCTTCAGTAGTTGCATAAGTAACAAAGCCAAATCCTTTTGACCTACCAGTGTCACGATCCAAAACAACCGTGGCTGCATTGTTTAAGGTAATCAATAGGAACAACAGCAGAATCACAAGCTTTTCGTGTGTAGTCTATTAAACGATTATACAACTTGAGAAAGGACAAAAAAATTCACTACAAATATAATATATCGTGCAAGAAAGCTGATACCTTCAACCACATCTCCATACTTGGCAAAAGCATCCCTTAAAGCCATCTCGTCGGTATTATAAGAAAGACCTGCAATGAGAAACATATGAATACATAAACAAAGTAATAGAAGAAAGAGACTGGCATATTCCACACCAAAGAAAATAATTTTCACCTCCAACATAGAGCTTTGAGGATGAAGACATGCTTCTTATTGCCTGGAAAAGTGAAGAGTTCGAGGCAGCTAATTCAAAATTACCATGCTTGCTCACGGTTTGTTTTAGCAAGTTGCCAACTCTGTTGAGAAAAGCCATTTTCACACCTGAAAAAGGAGACCCAAAAAAAATCAAGGTCATCAGGAGTAATATATAATAAAACATGAAAAATTTACACGATAGGCTACATAACAAGGAATTGTGAACCAATTAATTCAAGCAAAACAAGATACTTTGTAAGTTTGAGCAGACATTCCGAACTGAGCTTAAAACTGTTCAAACTATTCAAATGCTGGGGGTATAACTAGATGTAAAAAAGTCGAGAGGGAGCAAGTTTAAAACATTAGTTTACAGTAGAAGTAGCCCAAAATTGGTTTGTAATGCCACCTAGTCCGACACAAATGACCTTTTGTAGAGCTGTCTAAGGACCAAAACCAGAGTAATAGGTCCATTTCACCATCCTACCAACGAAATGAAGTAACTTAAACATCCCGTAAGATTTTTAATCAGCTGCATTTCTGCTAGACCTCCTTTTCCCTTCAGCATCCACGAAAGTACAAGCAAACTATAAATTCAAATCTCCAAATAGAGTGAGACAGCAAACAGTATTCTACTAATAATTTCCATAGAAGTTAAAATCAAATAAATGTTTAAATAAAAAACCATAAATTTGGTATCAAATACGGGATCTTAATCAGACATATTTCCCATCGACCATAAATCCTACTAGAAAGCAAAAAGAACTCAAACGATCATACACACAAGCACAACGCCGCGATCTGAAACCTAGGGGAAAAGGGTTTAGGGAATCACCAAGAGGGGCGTATAAAAATCGTATAATACCTCCGAAAAATGAATAAGATTCTAGAACTTTAACGAGATTCAGCACTCCTTTGTAGCACGCCAAACATACATGGCAAGGGTTTTAGACTGCGATGCTCTCTGCCGCTGGCAAGCAATTTTCGGATATTTTTTACCATCACTCCGTATGTCAATGAGATCTAGTCCGTTGAGAACTCAACTGGTTTCAACCGTTGGATCAATTATTCACATAACTTCTTTGATTCTTTAAATATTATACATATACATAAATACGTTTATATCCACACACACACACACACACACACATATATATATATATGTATATATTACATAATTAATTAGTTAATTTGCTCATAAATCATAATGATGTTCAATTTTGATAAAAATGCTCAATGTTTTTAATAATAATGTATATGTAAAACTCTCATCATTATACCATATGTCAACAAATTTTACAATCGGTTGTAAAATAAATAAACTCGATTAGTTTTGTTGTAATTTCAAAATGTTTAAAAATAATTATTCCACTGCGATTTGGTATCGAAAATACATTAGTTGTGTTTGTAAATCGTTTTATTATTTANATTATTGAATTTGATATTCACATTGTTTGAATAGTTAGAAGTTAAAATTTTATTATTTTTCCTTCAATTTAATGCATTTAGCTCTAACTCTCAAGAAATTTGTATCGTCCCAAAAACGATCAACGATAAGATGATCCACTTTATTTTGAAAATAGCAGTAGTATGTGGTTTGGAAATTAAATCTCGTCAATCTTTTCAAATAATTTTTCTATCATCGAACCAAGTCTTTCTTATTTATATTCGAAATTCAACAACGTACAATCTGTTCTCTGTTTCAAATGTTTGTGAACAGACAAAATATCTAGTCCAATCGAACTTGGTACCATTGAATCGAGCCGACGTCTCCATCGATTTCAAGTTCACAAACAGACTTAACAAGGTACCGAACTGCGTCATCGATGTCATCGTATCTTGCAAGATCTGGTGGTAGCTTGTCTCCCGGCCACCTTTCTAACAATCCCTTCAACCTTTGGCACAATTCTTCCTCCGACACAAATTCCTCATTTTTATCCGGTTCCATCAATACGTAAGTATCTGTTTGTGTGTTTGATCTTCTTCTCCTGATGGCAGCAACCTGTTTCGACAATCAAAATTTCATCCACACCCGTATTCGATCGAACTAGCTACTAAAGAATCAAGAACAACTACTTCACTCACCAACGACAAACAAACAACGACGCACATAGCAATGAAGTTCTCATTCTGTTAATGTAACAAATTTTGTGTGGTCCAACAAGGAGGAAATTCTATAAGTTCATTAAAAAAAAATTCTTCCCCGATGAAATTGATGCTGTTTAAAAAAGGACAGTACGATAGGAGACTAACCATGGCAAGATTACGTGAAACAAGGCGGTTTTCTTGAATCCCTTTGCAAGAAAATGGAGAGCTCCAAATGTTGAAAACAGATCCTGCCTTTGTATGATCAGAGAACGCGGATATGTAGCGTGCTTGTGTCCCATGTTGTTTTGTATTGAATGAATGTATAAAACTTTGACTCATGGGGCTTGATTGAAGTTTCTCCATTGCTAGCTAGTTTGAGTTCTTGTGCATTTGGTGAAGATAAGATGATGATGGTATATATATATATGTATATATATTAAGTTCCAACCCTGTCTTTTCTCATTTCTTTCCAACCACGGAAATGTGAAAAAGACTATTGTGCCCCGTATCATCAAGTGAAGATTTAGATAAAAAAAAAAAAAAAAAAAAAAAAAAAAAAAAAAAAAACCACAACTTGAATCATACAATAGCATTGTTACATGGTCGATTACGGTGAAATTTAACTTATTGACCACTGCATTGAAAATAATTATCCTTATATTTTAATAGAAATTGACATCATGAGTTATTTATCCAAAGTTCAAATTTTATCACATTGTGAGAAGAAATACTAACGATGGACATAAAAAAATCCCTTATTAACCAAATGGGACAATAGTTTAGCCTAAAAAATTATTATTAAGCTGAGTTTTGGTAAGTTCTCTTTTAAATAAAATTTTTTTAAAAAAAAAAAACACACAGAAACAATAATTTTTTTAGTTGTTTTTGTTTGGGCTATGGTCCTTCAACCCAATTGACTGCTGGGCAAAACATCGATGGGCTGGTCCCCATACTTCTTGCTGAGAGTGGGCCCATCAGTTAATCATCCCACAAAACTTTTACGATTATAAAAAAACAAAATATTTAAAAAAAGTCCAATTATTTGTTACTTGAAAAATAATATATTAAAATGGGCAGATTGTAGCTGTCATGTTCTTGAAGAATATCCCTTACCGGATATGAATTAGGTGTCATTAGAATTTAGTATCATTTAATTATTTGTATAAGCCGTTGCTATATAATGTATCTATTTTCTTAGCAATTTTTTCGTATTTAAATAGGTGGTCACTTGTCATGGGTTTTTATAAAAAAACTGAAAATATAATATTTTATTTATAAAATAATTCTCCATCCAAAAAAAAAACATTATNAAGTGATATTTATATTTTTGGATATAGAGGTGGGTATGAATAATAGACAACATAAAAAAAATTATATACATATATTTATTACCATGTTTTTATCACAAACGCAATTCCCTCCTGTATTCTATCAAGTTTAAAATTATGAAGCACAAACTATTTCAATAATTTTGAATTAAAATAGAGAAAAAAAGGTTGGCATGAAAATGACTGTTTTGTTATTATCATGCACGTATTAATTTTCTTTTTGGCTTTTATGCGACAAATTCATTTATTTTAAATAATAGCAATCTGATAAAATGAAGTAATCAGAGCAAGTCTGCGTTTGAGTCCAGCTGAAGACTCAAAATTCCATGGATATCGTAAACCCTGAGAAAAATCAAAGGAGAAAACAAATGTGAATATCAACCCATTTCTACGAGCAAGGAAAAACGTTTTTGCGGCCTCCAATCCGTCCTGAATCCGTTGTTTCAGAAGGATAATTTGTTTGTATTTAGCCAAGGCTTAAGGGTGAAAACCCAAAATCAGTGTTTGGGTTGAGGTCCGGGTGTTTTCTCGGGATTTTTCGGGATATGGGTCTTTTAACGTCTGCTGTGAAATGGTGCAATATTCACAAACCGTTGAAGTTCTTCAGTTTCTTCTGTGTTTTGTTTTTGGTTCGAAACAACGGAGTTTCGGGCTCCGATTCGGATAAATCTGCACTCTTGGCCTTCAAGGATTCGGTTTCGGATCCTAACGGGGCTCTGAATGGATGGAGTTTGGAAACTCGAGATCATTGCTCGTGGGCCGGGATTTCTTGTGATTCGAGTTATCGGGTCGTAGCCTTGAATCTCACCGGTGGAGGTAATTCTTTTTCTTGTGCTAGAATTTCTCAATTCCCACTGTACGGTTTTGGAATTAGGAGGCTTTGTTTAGGTCGCGATAGTAAAGTTAAAATCTTGGGTAAACTGCCTGTGGCAGTTGCTAAGCTGAGTGAGCTTAAGATTTTATCACTTCCTTTCAACGAACTCAATGGTGAAATTCCTGTGGAGATTTGGGGTATGGAAAAACTTGAGGTTCTTGACCTCGAAGGTAATTATATTTCAGGATCGTTGCCTGCTTCTTTTAGTGGGTTGACGAAATTGAAAGTGCTTAACTTGGGTTTCAATGAGCTTTTCGGGAAGTTACCCAGTTCCTTATCAAACTGTGCGGCTCTTCAAGAACTGAATTTAGCTGGTAATCAAATTAATGGATCGATTCCAGGATTTTTTGGGGGTTTTAGACTTTTGAGGGGCCTTTATTTGTCGTATAATCTACTTAGTGGATCGATTCCTGCTGAGATTGGGGATGGTTGTGGGAAGCTTGAACATTTAGATCTTTCCAGTAATTATTTATCTGAATCTATTCCGAAAAGTCTTGGGAACTGTGGGGTGTTGAAGACCCTTTTGCTGTACTCTAATGTGTTGGAGGACACTATTCCGAGTGAAATTGGTCAACTGAGTCAACTTGAAGTGCTGGATGTGTCAAGAAACAATTTTGGTGGTGCTATACCGAGTGAGATTGGAAATTGCACAAATTTGGAAGTCCTCGTTTTGTCGAATTCATGGGATCCTCTTCCGGATGTTTCACGGTTAGACAGTAGATCTAAATTTGGAAAATTGGCATTTACAGCTGATGAATTCAATTTTTATGATGGTAGCATTCCTGCCGGAATCACGAGTCTCTCAAGCTTGAGGATGTTGTGGGCTCCTCAAGCGAATTTGGAAGGAGATTTTCCTTCAAGTTGGGGTCAATGCAATAATTTGGAGATGTTGAACTTGGCTCAGAACTTTTTCACTGGGGAAATCTCCGAGAGGTTTAGCAATTGCAAGAAGCTGAATTTTCTTGATTTGAGCTCAAACAGACTTAGTGGGGAGATAAATGACAAAATTCCTGTTCCCTGTATGATTCTGTTTGATATCAGTGGAAATTTTATGTCAGGTTCAATTCCAAAATTTAATTTTGGATCTTGTTCTCCTATTCAATCCAATCACGAGAGTTATGTTGAGCCTTATGATCCTTTCTCTGCCTATGTATCATATTTTGGTTTTAGAACTCAAATTGAAGACCTTTTGCCGTATCCTGGAAATTGTGGTAGTTTTGTAATATCGCATAATTTTGGATCTAACAACTTTACCGGCCCTGTGCTGTCAATGCCTATCGCGTCAGAAAGGTTAGGTAATCACAGTGTTTATGCATTTCTTGCCGGGAGGAACAAGCTTACTGGAACATTTCCTGGAATCCTTTTTGAGAAGTGTGATCTAGTGAAAGGGACAATTATCAATGTCACTGACAATGGGTTATCTGGTCAAATTCCAACCGATATTGCGACTATGTGCAAGTCTTTGATCCTCCTGGATTCTTCTAGTAACAAAATAGCTGGAAGCTTGCCTCCTAGCTTTGGTCGCTTAATTTCACTTTTTGTTCTAAATCTGAGCTGGAACACTCTCCAAGGACCGATTCCTAGTACCCTTGGTGAGATTAAGGATCTCCAGTATCTTTCTTTGTCTGGAAATTACCTGAATGGTTCGATCCCCACAAGCTTGGGGCAGTTATACTCTCTAGAAGTTCTTGATCTATCTTGGAACTCGTTATCTGGTGAAATTCCAAAAGATCTTTCAAATTTGAGGAATTTAACTATCCTTCTTTTGAACAATAATAAGCTAACTGGGCAGCTTCCCCCCAACTTGGCAAATATCTCGTCTCTGTCGATGTTTAACGTGTCCTTTAATAATTTGTCTGGGCCCGTGCCTTTGAACGATAGTTTTATCCAGTGCAATTGCTATCTTGGGAATCCACTTCTCCATTGCCCCATGTCCTCTTTATCTTCATCTTTTGCTGATCAACAGGGAAGAACTGGGAATCTGCAAAATGATGCTTCTTTGAATCCAAACGAAAATGGGGGCGATGATGGGTTGAACTCAATTGAAGTTGCTTCTATAACATCCGCTGCAGCCATTGTCTCAGTTCTTATTGCGCTTATTGTCCTCCTATGCTATACCAGAAAGTGGAAACCAAGGTCCCGAGTTAGTGGAACTTCTAGAAAGGAAGTGATAGTCTTTACTGACATTGGGGTTCCTCTAACATTCGAGAATGTGGTGCTTGCCACTGGGAGTTTTAACGCCAGCAACTGTATCGGCAGTGGAGGTTTTGGAGCAACATACAAAGCAGAGATTGCGCCTGGTGTCTTAGTGGCTATTAAACGGCTTGCATTAGGTCGATTCCAAGGCGTTCAACAATTTGATGCAGAAATAAAAACCCTGGGAAGGCTTCGTCATCAAAACCTTGTGACTTTGATAGGATATCATGCCAGTGAGACTGAAATGTTTCTTGTGTATAACTACTTACCAGGTGGCAATCTTGAAAAATTTATACATGAACGATCAGTTAGAGATGTTGATTGGAGGATACTGCACAAGATCGCCTTGGACATTGCTCGGGCACTTGCCTATTTACATGACCAGTGTGTGCCACGAGTGCTCCATCGAGACGTGAAGCCTAGCAATATATTGTTGGATGAGGAATATAATGCCTATTTATCTGATTTTGGACTAGCACGGCTTCTTGGAACTTCAGAAACTCATGCAACAACTGGTGTGGCCGGGACATTTGGATATGTAGCTCCAGAATATGCAATGACATGCCGTGTCTCTGACAAGGCCGATGTCTATAGCTATGGGGTTGTACTTCTTGAGTTGATCTCCGACAAAAAGGCACTGGATCCCTCGTTTTCATCATATGGAAATGGCTTCAACATCGTTGCTTGGGGAAGCATGCTCTTGAGTCAAGGGCGTGCCAAAGAGTTCTTTGCATCTGGATTGTGGGATGCAGGACCGCACGACGATTTGGTTGAAGTGCTACACTTGGCCGTGGTGTGCACTGCTGACTCCCTCTCTAACAGGCCGACGATGAAGCAAGTGGTGAGACGGCTTAAACAGCTTCATCCTCGATCTTGGTAGTAATGTACGGAGGAATTGGTTTATTTGATGTAGCAATCCATACGTAGAAGCTAATCCGTAAATTTGTGTTTGTCTTGAATGAATTGTTGGTATTTGTAAATTGTAGTGCAGCTTTGGTTCCATTTCAACACGCTGTTTTGTTATAATTTAGGGGTTTAAGTTCTGCAAAATCTTGTATACTTGTTTTTTTTTTTTTTTGGTGGTTGGAATAAAAACTATAGAGAACAGGCTTTTTACCGGTATTCTTATTGCTGATACATACCGGTGTACGAACATATGTATACTTGAATTTATATGTTCCAGAGAATATAAAAAAGGACTAATTTGGAAAACATTTAAGAATTTATGTTTCAACCTTTGTTTTTTACACAAAATACGTATGATCTATCCGAATATTACGTTTATTTTCTTGTCGCCCTCAATTTTACACTAGCTTGATCGATCATACAACGAGGCCAAAATTCATCTTAAACGAACACGATACAATATAAAATATCGAACAGCTTGATATACCATAAAATTTCTATAAATTAATAATATTAGGACGATAGAGATTTTATTATTTTGGAAAAATATTAATTAATCAATAAATTATTATCCAAAGAGTATTTTTTTCAATTCAAAGTGAACGTAAATCACATAAAAAGACATCGTGTTCAATGTACGTATCTTATTAATACCAAAAAAAAAAAAAAATT
>NC_133306.1:398680-442930 GCF_012295235.1 Primulina huaijiensis
AAAAAAAAAAAAAAATTCAATTATAAACATATAAAAACAAGTAAATGATATTATTTTTTAATAATTAAAAATTAATTGTAGAATTGAATTAAAGACATTTACATCTATGAGTTCAATGAGAAAAATTAGGCATAAATTCAACTAAATATAATTTTCAAAAAAAAAAACCAAATAACAGTAAATTATATTTTAATAAATTGTCTTACTTATATTTTTTTATTAGATAATTATTAATTTATAATATTAACGTGACCATAGATCTATAAAAAAAAATATTTCGAAAAATTATTATATTATTAATTTATCAAAATTATTAAATTAGATTTTAGTATATGAGTTCAAGGTGAGATCGAGACCAAATTTTATTTTAAAAATATTATTAATTTATAAAAATTTTATTTTGAATACTCATTCGATAATATGACATATAAAAAATATTTGAATAGCTCATTTATTGAGTTAGTAAATGAGTGTGAGTAAATGAGTGTTTCATCTTATATAATATAACATTTGACCATAGCTTACATATTTTTCTATATATAATATTACCAAAATTCACACTGTCCGTGTGTCTTATCCTATTATTTCAACTGATCCAATATATGTGGGAATCCGTGCTCCTGATTAATATTTAATGACCAAACAACCAAGATTTCTTAATGTAAACAGCAAAACGATTAAAATCTTTTTTTTTATTTAACTTATTCTTAAATGGGCTGGGCTTTGGAGTTTTTGCTTGGGCTGGGCTCTCACAATATCACTTGAAATCTGTGAACAAACACTAGAGGACCCATGTAGAACGAATTTACAAGTGCTAGGTTATGTAATCCAAAACTTTAATATTTGCAGTAAAGGTAAAAACAAAGTGGAAAAGCAATTTCCATCCGACAAAATAATTAAGTTATTGCAATTAAAATTCCTCTACACAGTTAGAAAGAATAACTGAACCGTTACTACTCCACTCCTTGGAAATAAGATGCCAGAAAGAAAACGAAAATTGTGTCAAAATTGCTGCTCATATATCTAAAAGATGCATACTTTACGTTGAACCAGTATTCTGACTCAGGCCAAGAAGTCGATTACCTCTCCCTCTTCCTTGTTGATAACCATCCCCATTACGTCCACTGCTAAAGTTCCCTCGGCCCCTGAAGCTGTCGTTTCTCACATAGGTTCGACCACCACTGAAGTTTCCACGGCCTCTGAAATTGTCATTACGAAACCCTCCACGTGAAGAATTGAAACGACCCCTCCCAATGCCAACTGTCACAGTAACATAATCAATATATCATATGAAGAACCACTAATATGTAACAAGTTCCTAGAACAGAGATAACGACACCAGTATAATTTTAGCATGGGTATGACTCACCTCGAGTTGTAGTCCTCTTTATCTCCACTGTGGCTTGACGATCTCCAATTGTTATAGGAGAAGCCTGAAAGAGTAAATTATTTATAAATACATAGTAATAGAGGGATATGTCGTAAGAGTTATTGATCATATGTTCTCTAATAAACAAATGATTGCAATAGGATAAATATGCAAAATGGTGAATCAGAACAGTCAAACTTCTAGATCTGTCTGATTTCATCAAGGCTGTAACTGACTACATAAAGAACAAATTCAAAAAGCATGGACCTTAATTGCATTTTGCATGGAGCTAAAATCTTGAAATTCAACAAAGCCAAAACAGAATCCTTGTTGCTGCATACAAAGAATAGATGACATTATTATCAACACAAGCTGAGCAAGTAGAATTAAACAGCAAAGAAAGTGGTGGTAAAATCAACCTTATTGCTTCTGACTTGTACTCCGTCTTGCTTTATAGTCCCGAATTTCTTGAATTCAGCTTCAAGCTGATCGACTGTTGCATTTAGAGGCAAATTGCGGATATATATGGAGTGACCATCCACTGTAAGAAATAAGGCAAAAATATAAATATGCATCTTTGGAATGACTGATTTAGAACAAAAAAATTGTAGATAAGCAACAAGTGGCTTCATATCAAGTCTTGTTTTCCAGAATCTCATGCTGTCAGGCCCATAGTGCTTGTTCTTACTCAAATTAGCTGATATGACTGTAAAATCAAAAATACCTTCGTCCTGGTCATCTTTGCCTTCGGGGGTATCAATAGGTGCTGAAGGGGCAGATGCTTCAGGGCCCAATGAATCGGCAGCTGGAATAACGGTTTGTTTCTCGGGTTTTATAAATCTTGCAGTGTTAGCAGGGACATAAACTTTGGTCGGACCCTTCTTTGTTTGTGAGCTCACAATTGACGCATATGATTTTTTGGGAACATCATCTTCAAATGCAGAAGCATCTGATTCTGCATTCGCAGATACGTGATTCTCATCAGGATGATATTTAGCTTCAACAACAATATCCCTGTCATGACTAATTTGTTTTTCATCAACCTCTTGGCCAACGGGTTTCTCCTCCACAGTCCCAATTTCCTCTTCATGATAAGCTGTATTGTTTGAGGTGGGCGGATCAACCACTTGAACAGGTTCTGGAAAAAATTGAAGTTGATGAAAAGACCAATAAAAAGTGATAGCAAGACCATGTTATAATTCATTTGAAACCAGTTATACAGCCAACCTGGATCTTGGGTCACAGAATGTAATGCTGAGTCACCTACTCCGTTTGTCACTTCACTGATGTTTGGTTCACTCTCCTCCACATATCGGAAAACATCATTTTTAACGTAATACCCATTATCTTGAGGAGCAAGAAAAAAGGTTTGTGAGAATTTCCTCCTCAGGTTGTCCTTTCCAGTCAAGCAACCAGTAACTAGGACAATCACTCCATCCTTGTACGAATCCTGGGCGTCAGCAGTCTTTATCTCTGCCTTGTAGTTGTTGTAGTCCAAGGAACAAATTTTATCATTGATGCTCTGGGAAAAAACAGAACATCACAAAGGTTATATTATCCATTTCTCGCATGAACATATGAACGTAATGGATAAACAGAATGTCGATTGTCATATCAAAGATGCTATAATATTTTTGCTCTACCAGAGGGCAATAATAGAATTTGATCAATTTATCAGCAATAAGCAAAGAGACTACGAGACAGGTGAATGCTGAGGAAACTGGTATTTATAAATTTTTCTTCTAGTCATCTTAGAAGAATATTATTTTGCAATTTCTTGCAAGTTTTCCTGTTAAGAGTTTAGGACACAAAAAATCAACCAGTCACATTTATTCACCTGGCTAATTACAAGATTTACAGTTGGAGAAAATTCTCCATAATTTTATTAGAGTTCATGGCTCTCACTTTTTCCAGAAAAACACTCGTCCATTTACTTCAGTATCTCAAATGGAAGTGTTTTGACACACACACACATTTTATAACATTACGAGGTTACAAACATGCATATTAGCAATTTTGCATCTGTTCCAAAGTCGTTGGCCAAAGATGGTAACGACCTTAAGAAATAAAAAAAAAATATCTGGAAGTAAGAGCACCCTTCATCATTTTACTGAGATGCCTTATTATTTGGACCAGAATTACAGTCCCACTCGAATTATTTCAGCATGGTTCAAAATTGGGGAAAACCATTTCTGATAGGACTTGGACATGGTGGATTTGTATATTAGAACAATAGTTGTGCATTTATTTTTGCGACAGGCAGGCTACAAATTCGTTGAGTAGCAACGGATGTTCCGCGGATTTGATTGACGGGTAAACGAACAATGTGAACTGTTGTATCTTTTATCATCACTTCGTCTTTTAACCCCACATTTTGTGGTATCCCATAACAAATGTACCTTTTTATAGTTTACACAAGTTTCCAAGTACATAATCAAGCGAAAAACCAGGAGCTTTCTTGAGCATCAGGGATATTTCAAGCAACAATCAACATTTACACCTCAGGGAGCCAAGCTTAAGTACAGAAAGACCCAAAATTGTTAAAGGGGATCTGGGGATGCTATTTTTCCCAGAGACAGCGCATCATATCTCGGGTAAATTCAGAAGGGTCATCTAATCACCAAAAGTCAAAATCAAACCAGTGAAAATCACTTATATCTGCTATTTATGTCATGTTTGAATTGACTTTTTTCCATTGGAGCACATTAAACTTAATTAAAATTGATCGTGTGGTACATTAGTATGGAGGCAAAAAAATTCTACACGTTGATGTAAGCGTCATGATAAATCGGAACTGAAAGGGATGCATAAACAAGTACAGTGTAATGAACTTTTGAAGATACAACTAACAATATTTAAATATATAATACACGTAATACAATCAATGAGAATAAAGCAGTTCAAGACAAACATGAATATCTCAAAAAAAATCTTAAGATATACGCAGATCCAGAAAAGAAAAAGGTGAAAATTTGGTATTTGGGAAAATCATAATAACTTACTTTCATAGTTGTCACAGTCGTCATAAGACCATTAGGATCTGGGCGACTCAACACACTCGAATCATTGTAAAATCGGTGAACTAACTCAGGAGACTGATGAAGAATATGGTAATACTGCTCAACAAAAGCATTTCCGACCACTTGAGCACTGGGAGCAGGCAGAGGACTCACAGTTTGCATGGCCATTCTTTAGAAAAGAAAACAAACTCAGAGTCAAAATGGGTTCAGAAAATCACGAGGTTCAAAATCAATCTCCTAGAAGCTCTTTCACATATCTTTGCCTGTAGTTTTGTGCATAATCTTTTATGAGACAAAAAGAAATTAAATACAGCTTAACATAATTTGTGTTTTGATCACTCTAGCTCTATTTAGTATTAATTCAATGTATATATAATATATACTTTCTGGTAACCTCAAAATTAAGCAATAACTAATCCCACCAGAATTCCATTTTTAACTTTTGAAAAATCTTAATTCAAATAGCAAGATCAAGTAAAAACGCACTTTATCATGTTCACCAATTAAAGGAAACACTTTTTCAATTGAGAAATTTTTTTCTAAAAAATACACAATCTTGAACCGGAAACTAACCAAAGGATTATAATTTATCGAGACAAAACAGCACAAACTAGGGTCGACTAAACTCAAGATCTGCGTGGAATAGCAATAAACAGAGTAAAAGCATCTTTAACAACAACAAATAATGAGAAAAAAGACATCTCTTTACCGTTAACCCTAATCAGTCAAATTTATTATTATACCATTAACCATGAAAACTTCTCAAAAAAATTGAGAACCTTTCACAGAATCTTTTACGCCTGAAAATACACATAAATCTCAAAAGTAAACAATAAATCTAACCAATGGATGGATTTTACGAATTCCACCAGCAGATCTAACTGAGACACGTCTCAACAACAAAATCAAAGAGACAAAGCTTCACGCGGATTGAGAAATCATATGCAAAAACATATCAACTTAACAAACACACATTCTCGACCAAACGAAAGCTAGCAATCATCTACACGTCGTAAAAACAACGAAAAATTCGAAAAAAAAGTGTCTTTAGTGTGATCTGAAAGTGATGATAACACCAATTACCCGATAGAGACGATCGGAGAGCGAGCGAGCGAGAGAATTTGGAGAGGTAGAAGATTCAAGAGCCGAGACTTTTAGTTCTGAAGCCGGAGGACTTGCATACGATGGAAGGTTTGGCTTTAATTAGTTTTCTCGATTTATATGTTTAATTTAATTTAATTTGCTGATTTCTTTTTTCATGTTTGCAAAATCTATACCTGTCCTAGTAGGATTGCTCAGGTTAGGTTTTGGGCCATTATTCAGCCCAATTCATGTATTAAAATAAGCCCAACTTCAAACAATAATATCAGAGGATTATTGGGCTTTTCACTGGCTATTTCATGCTTTATATGCTTATATAGTCGAAATTTTGTGTATGCATTCTTTTTTTTTTTAAAAAATAAATTAAATTTATAAAACAAAAAATCCAATTTTAAATTTTCTGATTTTTAATAAGTTTTAAAAAATTTTTTACATAAATTTGGTTTTTTTGTCAAAAGGATATTTTGGGGAATGAAAAAACTTATTCATGAGTAATGACACCAATTTGTCTCTAATACGCCAAACAACTTTATATATATAACAATTTATTTAAAAAAATTAGATTCATTAAAATTTCAAACTTGAATTTTATACTCTAAGGTATAGTTTGGTACACTAGATAAGAGAAGGATTGATAAATAATCCTCCTTATCCCACGTTTGGTACCTTTTTAGAAAGCATATTATAATATCTTGAGCCCGTGATAAATAGTTTTATATAAGGATAATATATCCCTTTTATGACATGTGATAATTTTAATCTAATGATAAAAAACACCACAAATGACTTCATTGCCCTCAATATATAAAAATATTAAACCATATCGTTCTCTCATTTCATCGCCTCATCAAATAAATATTTTTATTTTATTTTTATATATTATACAATATGATAATTATATAAATGAACTCGAGATAATTACATAAATGATTTTTATAAATCTCAATAAAATTATTAGTATCACTCGATTAACATTAAAATTGATATTTGATTTGACTCACAAAATCAAGGGCTCAATTATCATATTATATAATATATAAAATTAGGTAAAAATAAATAAATCATGCAAGCACTGTCGGCGCATGAACAGATAAGAAATATGAACTCAAATAGCAACTTTGAAATTATAAAATTTATTATGTTAAGGTTAATTTTATCATTACAATCTAATATATAAATTTAATCACTCTTATTAAAATCATATCAAACATTAAATATAATATCCTACATCTTATTTATCATTAACTTATCATTATATTATATATCACATGTTTATCCTATCATGTGTACCAAACTATGTCTAAAGAGAAGGAATATTTTATCCTTCTAATGTATTTTATCATTAAATTAAAATTATCACACAAAAGAGAAGAGATATTTTATCCTTCTATAAAATTATTTATCACGGACCCATGATAATATCATGGACTTTTTAAAAAAATACCAAACGTGAGATAAAAAGGATTATTTATCAATCACACCATTATCTCATGTATCAAACTATACCTAAATGGATTTTTATAGTCATAGTTATCAATTCGATTTACACTTCTTTATATGGGATATGCATTTATTGTTTTGGTAAAGAGACTTGACAAAAAATTCACGTCCGTTTTGTTATGAAATACCAGGTTCAATATAATTTTAATATTAATTAACCAAAAATTCGACATCGATACAAAATTTTTTCAAATCCAACTCATTTAATATATTTCATGTATCTAGTTATTTAGGTTAATGGAGATAATTATATTTTTTGAGATGTAATTCGTATTTTGTCTATTGTTTTTACGTTAATGATGAATTTGTATTTTTAATCTTATAATTTACATTTTTTTTTNTTCCTAGAACAGAGATAACGACACCAGTATAATTTTAGCATGGGTATGACTCACCTCGAGTTGTAGTCCTCTTTATCTCCACTGTGGCTTGACGATCTCCAATTGTTATAGGAGAAGCCTGAAAGAGTAAATTATTTATAAATACATAGTAATAGAGGGATATGTCGTAAGAGTTATTGATCATATGTTCTCTAATAAACAAATGATTGCAATAGGATAAATATGCAAAATGGTGAATCAGAACAGTCAAACTTCTAGATCTGTCTGATTTCATCAAGGCTGTAACTGACTACATAAAGAACAAATTCAAAAAGCATGGACCTTAATTGCATTTTGCATGGAGCTAAAATCTTGAAATTCAACAAAGCCAAAACAGAATCCTTGTTGCTGCATACAAAGAATAGATGACATTATTATCAACACAAGCTGAGCAAGTAGAATTAAACAGCAAAGAAAGTGGTGGTAAAATCAACCTTATTGCTTCTGACTTGTACTCCGTCTTGCTTTATAGTCCCGAATTTCTTGAATTCAGCTTCAAGCTGATCGACTGTTGCATTTAGAGGCAAATTGCGGATATATATGGAGTGACCATCCACTGTAAGAAATAAGGCAAAAATATAAATATGCATCTTTGGAATGACTGATTTAGAACAAAAAAATTGTAGATAAGCAACAAGTGGCTTCATATCAAGTCTTGTTTTCCAGAATCTCATGCTGTCAGGCCCATAGTGCTTGTTCTTACTCAAATTAGCTGATATGACTGTAAAATCAAAAATACCTTCGTCCTGGTCATCTTTGCCTTCGGGGGTATCAATAGGTGCTGAAGGGGCAGATGCTTCAGGGCCCAATGAATCGGCAGCTGGAATAACGGTTTGTTTCTCGGGTTTTATAAATCTTGCAGTGTTAGCAGGGACATAAACTTTGGTCGGACCCTTCTTTGTTTGTGAGCTCACAATTGACGCATATGATTTTTTGGGAACATCATCTTCAAATGCAGAAGCATCTGATTCTGCATTCGCAGATACGTGATTCTCATCAGGATGATATTTAGCTTCAACAACAATATCCCTGTCATGACTAATTTGTTTTTCATCAACCTCTTGGCCAACGGGTTTCTCCTCCACAGTCCCAATTTCCTCTTCATGATAAGCTGTATTGTTTGAGGTGGGCGGATCAACCACTTGAACAGGTTCTGGAAAAAATTGAAGTTGATGAAAAGACCAATAAAAAGTGATAGCAAGACCATGTTATAATTCATTTGAAACCAGTTATACAGCCAACCTGGATCTTGGGTCACAGAATGTAATGCTGAGTCACCTACTCCGTTTGTCACTTCACTGATGTTTGGTTCACTCTCCTCCACATATCGGAAAACATCATTTTTAACGTAATACCCATTATCTTGAGGAGCAAGAAAAAAGGTTTGTGAGAATTTCCTCCTCAGGTTGTCCTTTCCAGTCAAGCAACCAGTAACTAGGACAATCACTCCATCCTTGTACGAATCCTGGGCGTCAGCAGTCTTTATCTCTGCCTTGTAGTTGTTGTAGTCCAAGGAACAAATTTTATCATTGATGCTCTGGGAAAAAACAGAACATCACAAAGGTTATATTATCCATTTCTCGCATGAACATATGAACGTAATGGATAAACAGAATGTCGATTGTCATATCAAAGATGCTATAATATTTTTGCTCTACCAGAGGGCAATAATAGAATTTGATCAATTTATCAGCAATAAGCAAAGAGACTACGAGACAGGTGAATGCTGAGGAAACTGGTATTTATAAATTTTTCTTCTAGTCATCTTAGAAGAATATTATTTTGCAATTTCTTGCAAGTTTTCCTGTTAAGAGTTTAGGACACAAAAAATCAACCAGTCACATTTATTCACCTGGCTAATTACAAGATTTACAGTTGGAGAAAATTCTCCATAATTTTATTAGAGTTCATGGCTCTCACTTTTTCCAGAAAAACACTCGTCCATTTACTTCAGTATCTCAAATGGAAGTGTTTTGACACACACACACATTTTATAACATTACGAGGTTACAAACATGCATATTAGCAATTTTGCATCTGTTCCAAAGTCGTTGGCCAAAGATGGTAACGACCTTAAGAAATAAAAAAAAAATATCTGGAAGTAAGAGCACCCTTCATCATTTTACTGAGATGCCTTATTATTTGGACCAGAATTACAGTCCCACTCGAATTATTTCAGCATGGTTCAAAATTGGGGAAAACCATTTCTGATAGGACTTGGACATGGTGGATTTGTATATTAGAACAATAGTTGTGCATTTATTTTTGCGACAGGCAGGCTACAAATTCGTTGAGTAGCAACGGATGTTCCGCGGATTTGATTGACGGGTAAACGAACAATGTGAACTGTTGTATCTTTTATCATCACTTCGTCTTTTAACCCCACATTTTGTGGTATCCCATAACAAATGTACCTTTTTATAGTTTACACAAGTTTCCAAGTACATAATCAAGCGAAAAACCAGGAGCTTTCTTGAGCATCAGGGATATTTCAAGCAACAATCAACATTTACACCTCAGGGAGCCAAGCTTAAGTACAGAAAGACCCAAAATTGTTAAAGGGGATCTGGGGATGCTATTTTTCCCAGAGACAGCGCATCATATCTCGGGTAAATTCAGAAGGGTCATCTAATCACCAAAAGTCAAAATCAAACCAGTGAAAATCACTTATATCTGCTATTTATGTCATGTTTGAATTGACTTTTTTCCATTGGAGCACATTAAACTTAATTAAAATTGATCGTGTGGTACATTAGTATGGAGGCAAAAAAATTCTACACGTTGATGTAAGCGTCATGATAAATCGGAACTGAAAGGGATGCATAAACAAGTACAGTGTAATGAACTTTTGAAGATACAACTAACAATATTTAAATATATAATACACGTAATACAATCAATGAGAATAAAGCAGTTCAAGACAAACATGAATATCTCAAAAAAAATCTTAAGATATACGCAGATCCAGAAAAGAAAAAGGTGAAAATTTGGTATTTGGGAAAATCATAATAACTTACTTTCATAGTTGTCACAGTCGTCATAAGACCATTAGGATCTGGGCGACTCAACACACTCGAATCATTGTAAAATCGGTGAACTAACTCAGGAGACTGATGAAGAATATGGTAATACTGCTCAACAAAAGCATTTCCGACCACTTGAGCACTGGGAGCAGGCAGAGGACTCACAGTTTGCATGGCCATTCTTTAGAAAAGAAAACAAACTCAGAGTCAAAATGGGTTCAGAAAATCACGAGGTTCAAAATCAATCTCCTAGAAGCTCTTTCACATATCTTTGCCTGTAGTTTTGTGCATAATCTTTTATGAGACAAAAAGAAATTAAATACAGCTTAACATAATTTGTGTTTTGATCACTCTAGCTCTATTTAGTATTAATTCAATGTATATATAATATATACTTTCTGGTAACCTCAAAATTAAGCAATAACTAATCCCACCAGAATTCCATTTTTAACTTTTGAAAAATCTTAATTCAAATAGCAAGATCAAGTAAAAACGCACTTTATCATGTTCACCAATTAAAGGAAACACTTTTTCAATTGAGAAATTTTTTTCTAAAAAATACACAATCTTGAACCGGAAACTAACCAAAGGATTATAATTTATCGAGACAAAACAGCACAAACTAGGGTCGACTAAACTCAAGATCTGCGTGGAATAGCAATAAACAGAGTAAAAGCATCTTTAACAACAACAAATAATGAGAAAAAAGACATCTCTTTACCGTTAACCCTAATCAGTCAAATTTATTATTATACCATTAACCATGAAAACTTCTCAAAAAAATTGAGAACCTTTCACAGAATCTTTTACGCCTGAAAATACACATAAATCTCAAAAGTAAACAATAAATCTAACCAATGGATGGATTTTACGAATTCCACCAGCAGATCTAACTGAGACACGTCTCAACAACAAAATCAAAGAGACAAAGCTTCACGCGGATTGAGAAATCATATGCAAAAACATATCAACTTAACAAACACACATTCTCGACCAAACGAAAGCTAGCAATCATCTACACGTCGTAAAAACAACGAAAAATTCGAAAAAAAAGTGTCTTTAGTGTGATCTGAAAGTGATGATAACACCAATTACCCGATAGAGACGATCGGAGAGCGAGCGAGCGAGAGAATTTGGAGAGGTAGAAGATTCAAGAGCCGAGACTTTTAGTTCTGAAGCCGGAGGACTTGCATACGATGGAAGGTTTGGCTTTAATTAGTTTTCTCGATTTATATGTTTAATTTAATTTAATTTGCTGATTTCTTTTTTCATGTTTGCAAAATCTATACCTGTCCTAGTAGGATTGCTCAGGTTAGGTTTTGGGCCATTATTCAGCCCAATTCATGTATTAAAATAAGCCCAACTTCAAACAATAATATCAGAGGATTATTGGGCTTTTCACTGGCTATTTCATGCTTTATATGCTTATATAGTCGAAATTTTGTGTATGCATTCTTTTTTTTTTTAAAAAATAAATTAAATTTATAAAACAAAAAATCCAATTTTAAATTTTCTGATTTTTAATAAGTTTTAAAAAATTTTTTACATAAATTTGGTTTTTTTGTCAAAAGGATATTTTGGGGAATGAAAAAACTTATTCATGAGTAATGACACCAATTTGTCTCTAATACGCCAAACAACTTTATATATATAACAATTTATTTAAAAAAATTAGATTCATTAAAATTTCAAACTTGAATTTTATACTCTAAGGTATAGTTTGGTACACTAGATAAGAGAAGGATTGATAAATAATCCTCCTTATCCCACGTTTGGTACCTTTTTAGAAAGCATATTATAATATCTTGAGCCCGTGATAAATAGTTTTATATAAGGATAATATATCCCTTTTATGACATGTGATAATTTTAATCTAATGATAAAAAACACCACAAATGACTTCATTGCCCTCAATATATAAAAATATTAAACCATATCGTTCTCTCATTTCATCGCCTCATCAAATAAATATTTTTATTTTATTTTTATATATTATACAATATGATAATTATATAAATGAACTCNTATTATAATATCTTGAGCCCGTGATAAATAGTTTTATATAAGGATAATATATCCCTTTTATGACATGTGATAATTTTAATCTAATGATAAAAAACACCACAAATGACTTCATTGCCCTCAATATATAAAAATATTAAACCATATCGTTCTCTCATTTCATCGCCTCATCAAATAAATATTTTTATTTTATTTTTATATATTATACAATATGATAATTATATAAATGAACTCGAGATAATTACATAAATGATTTTTATAAATCTCAATAAAATTATTAGTATCACTCGATTAACATTAAAATTGATATTTGATTTGACTCACAAAATCAAGGGCTCAATTATCATATTATATAATATATAAAATTAGGTAAAAATAAATAAATCATGCAAGCACTGTCGGCGCATGAACAGATAAGAAATATGAACTCAAATAGCAACTTTGAAATTATAAAATTTATTATGTTAAGGTTAATTTTATCATTACAATCTAATATATAAATTTAATCACTCTTATTAAAATCATATCAAACATTAAATATAATATCCTACATCTTATTTATCATTAACTTATCATTATATTATATATCACATGTTTATCCTATCATGTGTACCAAACTATGTCTAAAGAGAAGGAATATTTTATCCTTCTAATGTATTTTATCATTAAATTAAAATTATCACACAAAAGAGAAGAGATATTTTATCCTTCTATAAAATTATTTATCACGGACCCATGATAATATCATGGACTTTTTAAAAAAATACCAAACGTGAGATAAAAAGGATTATTTATCAATCACACCATTATCTCATGTATCAAACTATACCTAAATGGATTTTTATAGTCATAGTTATCAATTCGATTTACACTTCTTTATATGGGATATGCATTTATTGTTTTGGTAAAGAGACTTGACAAAAAATTCACGTCCGTTTTGTTATGAAATACCAGGTTCAATATAATTTTAATATTAATTAACCAAAAATTCGACATCGATACAAAATTTTTTCAAATCCAACTCATTTAATATATTTCATGTATCTAGTTATTTAGGTTAATGGAGATAATTATATTTTTTGAGATGTAATTCGTATTTTGTCTATTGTTTTTACGTTAATGATGAATTTGTATTTTTAATCTTATAATTTACATTTTTTTTTNAGGTTAATTAATTATCCAATAACGGATCAGAATTGTCTTTATGTGCAGTGTCATATTTTATAATTTTATAACTAGTTTCACTGACATGCAAACCCCAGCTACATTTCATGAGGATATATTTAATATAATATTAAAAATAAATAAAGGTATCGATTAAATAATGTTTCAAGTACTGCAAGTGCCAGCACTACCTTTTATCACTTAAATAACACAGCTAGCACTCAACTAGGACCAGCTTCACCTCACAATTAACTTCATCAAATTAATTTATTGCTTTATATTCCAGTTTAATTTTTGGTCGTTAATGAAATTTGTGCCTTGTATCGACAACTTCTTAATTTGAACGAATAACCTTAAGTGTCGGTACTGGCAACTTGATTGCATGGACGGAAGATATGCATTTGAAATCATAATTTTGATATGTTGTACACTTACCGTATTCAGATATCTCTATCCATAATTTATATGGAAATAATATTTAAAACAAGCATATAATATTTTTATTAATCTAAGTAATTTTTCTTTATATATATATATATATATATTATATAGCTATATATCATCGATGGCTTCGTCCGGACGGGTAATAAACTTTCACATGCTGACTTTAAGTATGAGCAGCACACCACGCTGATATAATATCTGATTGATCTTGTCTTGTCTGCATGAAATTAATTGTTGAATAAATAAAAAGAGTACCCTCTGCGACGCTTTTTAAAAAGAGTAGAGCCCCCTCAATATACACTTATTACTCTTCATATAATTCTTCAACTTTTATTCATTTTCTCTCAGTAATTAATAACAGTCTTGTAAATTAATATACAGCTTAATAGTTCAACTTTTGTTATACGGAATTAAAATGGGATTAATCTGGCTTCGAGTCGAAAACAAATTGGGATGTATCCCTGAAACTCTGACCTAAAGCACCCTCTGTCTGGGATATATCATATATTTGTAGACCATTTACTTCTCAATAATGCAAATTGGGAATTATAATTCATACAATATTTAAAAAAGTAGATTTTAAAATTTTTAATAAGTCTACTATTTATATTTTAGNCCAAGATCCTAATTTGTGTATGCATTTCCATATACTAATATTAGACATGTTTACTTATCACCAAATTAAATCCTCAATAATTTAAAGTTCTTGTAGAATCAATTAATTTGTGAAGTGATTGAAAGTTTTTTTTTCTTACAATATTAGTCTAATGCAACGAAATTGAATATTTATTTAATGGACAGCTGTTTCTTTAATTAAGATTGATTACAATCGACGAAATTAATGACATAAATTTAGTTCAGTCCTTTGTCCTTTCTACCTTATATGGTTTGTGTAATAAATACAAAGCATAAAAAAAATAATATAATGGGTAAAAATCAAATAATTTCTCGTGATTGATTTTATGCATATAGAATAATTAATTAACATGTCTTTTCAATATTGGTGAAGTACTTAAGACCCGTGGCTCATCAATAATTTACTTGTCTTTCTCACAGGAACACAAGCAATTAGTACTATTTGGTAAAAATTCAAAGTTGTCTCGACCTCTTGTGCAATATGGAGGCAGAATGCATGTGAGTCGAAGAACCTAAGTACTCCACAATTATTTGCTTGGCTGATGTAAAATTAACCAACTTTTCTTTGGTCGTAAAATAAGAATTTAAAAATACTAGGTATAGAATATACTATATAGTATAATATACTATTTATATATTCAAATATAATATTATATTTTTTATGACAATGGAAATCCGCCTCTATTTTTCGATGCGCACTGGATAAATCGCTGGGTTAACGAGCGCATGGTAGTCTGCAAAAATATTATTGTTGATTAGATTACATGTTATTGCCGACTATAAATGGTTCGAATTCAAGAATTTCATAGCAGGAAATAAAAATAGCGAGTGTGGTACAATCTCTGTAGAAAAAAAAGGTTCACTCAAAATGTACTCAACCAGTAAGCAAATGGTTAATATTTACCAATCAAGCCCACAATATATAGGTGGTGTGACAAAGAAAACTGATAGAATAAATAACGTGGCCGCCTTTGCACCATTCTTTCCTGCCGATGGAGCTTGGTCGGTTGCAGACCGGCATCTTGTTTTCTCTGATATTCATACATATTTAGATGTATACATACTTATTTATATGAAAGTGATTTTCAGATTTCGAGGCTGACAATTTCTGAATCAAGAAAGGCCGATGAAATCAGAAGTTTTGGGGTAAGTACTTATTTGTTATGATTTGTTTGAACACTGAGTTCAAATACACGTGTGTTTCCATAGATTTAATGAAGAAGCTGATGTTTTCTCAAAGAAATTTGATCCTGACCTTTTCAACATAACAGAAAATTGGTGCTGGGATTTTGAGGTTTGTGCCGATAAAAAGAAGCTTCTTTTCAAGATCCAACATGCTTATCCATTTCAGTAGGTAATTCACTTCCTTTATGGTAAATATATGTTGTGAGAGAAAGATCAGACGTGTAGATATACAAGAATGATTCAAAGGGGAGAAGATTTTACTACACTGATTCAAGAAATAAGCAGCAAAACTACACAGGAAGCCAAAACATCCAAGCTGGTCTCATCAGGTACTTCAGCAACATCTTGGTCTAGGTTAAAAGATCCACGAATCGTGCGGGTGTCTCGAGTATTTGGTGGGAAAGATAGACACAGCAAAGTATGCACAGCCAAAGGCTTGAGGGACAGGCGGGTAAGGCTATCGGTCCCGACTGCCATACAATTGTATGATCTTCAAGATAGATTAGAGCTAAATCAGCCAAGCAAGGTGGTGGATTGGCTTCTTAATGCTGCGAAAGATGAGATTGATAAATTGCCTCCACTAGAAATCCCTAATGGACTAAGCTTTAGCACACACAGTTTTCGTCCAAATCCAAGTTTTCTTAAATTCGGAGCTTCGCAATCAGACAATTTACAAGGTCTAAATATCAGTGACAGTGCGAATGATTCATTAAAACACCAAAGATCAAGTCCTTTCTGGGGGAAATCAATTGACAATTCAGGTGAAACAAGCGTGAGAGATGAGAATTGGTCAAGAAATGAAGATGAAAACCGATATGTTTCTGCAAGAATATGTTTGGATTCTAGGCAAAATCCCACTTCATTCTCAGGTTTTGTGAATAGTATTTCATCACATAATCCATTTTTTAGACTGGATCCTTCAAATTTAACTCTATCTCAACCTACACAAAGCTATGGTTTGAGTACGGTTCCAGCGAATGAAGATTTGCATAATTTCAGCCATTTGCCAATGTCATCCACACTGTCTTTTGCATCAGGATCTCAGGTTCTTTTGTACCAACCAGCAGCTGGAACGGCTACACAATCCCATTTCTCTTCACAAATAGCCGCAATGAATATAGAATTCAACGATCCTAAACAACTGAATTATCAGACCTTACAATTGTCTACTTCTTCCCTTTCTCCACCTGTTAACTCAAGTTCTGCTCATTCTGTGAGGCCATCATGACAGCCAATCTCCTCTCTTCGCATAACGTACAATGAAGAAAATGAGCAAAATAATAACAGTAACCAGTTTCATGATTCGAGGTAGCTTTAAAAGGCTCTATATATGCTACACAAACTGGTTCTATTATTTCCTTGAAAAGCGAGTGAGTCACGACTTCGATGAACTTAACATTCTAAGCTGCATCATACACTTTTGTGATTGAAGATTTTATAAATCATTGTCCAATTACCGAACCATTTATGCTGTGAACTCCTTCTGGAAGAAGTTTATATTGCTTATCATATGCATGCTTGCAAGAAATTGATCACACATGTCAGCAAGATACCAAGATTTCACGTTGATCAAAGGAAGACTCAACATTGCGAGTGTTTTGCCTATATATGTTAAAAATATCAAGCCATTTGTATTATTGTCATATTATTATCTGCTCAAGAATGATTTTATTGAGTTACACCTGAGAGCATTATATAATTGAAAGCAATCGTATTGTACTTAATTATCAGTTCCATGTACGTATTTGATTTTTATAAAGCCCCGAAGCATTTACAATTACGAACATGCCTAATATCATATTATCTGGGGCACGAAAACCCTAGCTAGCCAGCATCATCGTCCTGTACTTATATAGACTGTTTGGATTTTATTTTCTTGACCATTTATCTTTCTGCAACATGAAGAAGAAAAGGAAGGAAAAGGGCTTAATTTGTTATTGAGTGAATACGATAGGTGCTGTGTTGTCAATGTTAACATATATACAAGATCCAAGAAAGTAGCAGTTGGAAAAAAATAAATTAATAAGCTAGCTTAATCTTGAAGGGGGGAAAAAACCATAGTGTGGTCCAAAACTAATAAAAGAAGGGAAGTGATCAAAGGGATTGGCTCAGGTACGAAGTTATATTTAGGGTTTTTTTTTTATGTGGTGTGGGTATGTGTAGACGTACAAGGGACCATGCATACACAAAATTCTTGTAACTAGGAGGGTCCCCACGTGCACTGGTTCTGAAACGTATCTATCATCTGTATTTATGTATACACTGATCGCACCAGACGAAGTGTGTGTGTGTGTCCACAATTCGAGTATTTATTTTGGGTGATATTATTCACATGGACAAAATATTTTTTCATTTTTTGTGGTCTTATAAGTTAATTCATCATTTTAGTCGACTAATTTTTTTTTCTCGTTTTTAATCATTTTTCATGAATGATGTTGTGGCGTTGGAAAAAGTTTACGTGACAGCGAGAAATGCTAACGTGTTCGATGCCACATCATCATTCGATTGAAAAAAGATTAAAAATAACAAAAAAATGCAAGTTTGTAAATTAAAATCGTAAATTGTCTCGTAAGATGACTAAAACAAAAAATGTGCAATTACATTACCAAAAAAATATTATATTTATTTCAATTGTCAATCGATATCAGCAAGGGTAATTCGCATGGGTGAAAAATGGTGGTAGTAATGAGTTTGAACATGGAATGGATTGAAATGATATATAGACTCAAGTGGATTAAAAAGCCAAGTGCATCAGGAAGAGATATCAATTTACTAAAATAGTTAATGCTGAAATTGGACTGATCAGTAGGCGTTGAAGAAAAAATCAAGTGACTTAAAAACACTTGTGACAATAAAATTAATGCAAATTAAAGATATAAATTTTTCCAAGATTGAAAGAAATATTCAATTTTTCTATATATATATATATATATTCTCAAATTCTTGAAAATTGAATATTTCTTTCAATCTTGGAAAAATTTATATCTTTAATATAAATGACAAAAAAAAGTTGAGAATTCAATAATTATTTGATATGCATTTTTGGCCCAATCATTATGTTGACCAAAGTCAAAAACGACGATTGAATTGGACACGAGCTCCCGGCGAGGATCGAACTCGCGACCTTTCGCTTACGAAGCGAACGCAATACCACTATGCTACGGAAGCTTGTAACCATGTTTTGCGATATTTTAAATTTATTAAAAATATTATTGTATATCTTTTGAATTTTTTTAATTAAATAGATGTCACGGCTGAGACGAGGAGAGGAGGAAGGCGGAGCAAAATTTATTGGATTCGATTCAAGAGTTCATAGAAAGAGTAAGAAACTTTGATACGGCCTTGGACCTTCGAGCTAAAGATAAAATGTTTAAAAATAACAGTGATTAAAGTAATTTTTTTAAAACTAACCATTGACAGCAAATACATGAAAGTAACTTTCCTACAGCTCTTTATCATTCGATCTGTTTGTCCAATGGAAGCAAGACATGAAAGAAAAATAGGCTATGTCTAATTAAATGAAATCTACGATCGGTTTCAGAGGAGCTGCATTGCTTTGAACATGAATACTGAAGTTAGTGTTTTGCTTTTAAATGAAGGATGAAAAGGAAATACTACATGGTAAATAGTTGTTTGCGATGTTTCTTAGTTCGACCAAGAACAATTGCATGATCAGCTGAGACTACCTCGTTAACCAGATCTTTAAAGATTTGGCGTTCTATATCCAACACTAAGGCTGGAACCTCTCCACTGTATTCTGCCCAATCTTCAGATTGGTACATCGTATCTCCGGTTAAGATTCTTTTTAATCCGTCGTCCTCTAATTCCTCAAAGTTATTATCCGGCATTAAGCACAACCACTCCATCTTTTGACATATTTCTTTCGCGAGCATTGACGGGCTAATTCTTCTTTTCCCTGTGATAAATCTTTTGCCTGAAGTGACCTTTTGGACAAGTATTTCGTTTACCATATCAAAAACAAGTTTTCTTTCGTTTTTCTGATTTAGTAGCTTCTGACTGTTCTTTTCAATGAACTCTCTGTTCGCTCTCGGCGTTGTTTCCTCCATCTGTTCGATAACGTTGAACATGTCTGGATTAATCACATGGCATGAGGAAAGGAACTGACTTGCCATTGGGATGAAGCTCGCACTTTTCAGGAGTCCTGATGTATGTAGAATCTTGTTAATATATCTTTGATTACCTATTTCATTTTGGTTCGGAGCGAACTCTTCAGATTCACTTTTCAACAATCTAGTTTCATGAACTACGTGACTATGATCAGTTCTCGGGCAATCTATGAAATGATTTAGATTCTCAAGATGCCAGTTGGCTTCATCAGGACTTGGACTCTGATCTACATATTGGGAGAAAATAGTAGACTAGTATGCATTGTTGGCGCATGTGTAAGATAATGAAATTTTTTACAAAAAAGCATTACTCCATATAATGACATGAAATGATATGGAAGGAATGTATTGTGTCTATGATATTCTTGTTTTTCTTCATTTTGATTTGAAATATCAGCTATCTTACAACTTTATTGAACAAGTTGTCTTTAATTCTATCATAGGCTTTGACAATCAATTTGCATGGCCATATAATTGTTCAAATTCACGGCTACGATCTATATAAAATATGGATGAAGGTTGCATACATTCTAGTGAATTATATTTGTAAAGTATTCTGTTCGAATTGACTCTTGCTCTTGATTTTGAGGCAACGGTTGCGTGGTGTAAATTGTTCAAGTGAATCTGTCAAAAAACAGCAGAACAATTGATTTTAACCATCATCAGCTGGCGGTAGTAAATTGTAGGGATCCGAAACTTGTTATTCTGGTGCTTGTCATTACCATAAAAAAAGATTGCCAGTCTCTGCACTAAATTGTTGAAACTGTTCGATTGTTTTCTTCTCAGGAACTTCATTTACTATGAAAATGAACTTGGTATTATTATATCTATCTCGTCCTTTTCTTCTCGTCAGCAAAATCCTTGGATATTTAAATTGAACTAAACATTTCAAACTTCGAAATACCGAAATATTTCTGGTATTCGATATGATTCATTAGTTATGTGCCTTTTATAAGAAATATACACACTTCAATTAACATGTATCATCGACCAAATGCAAGGATATCAGTGCGTGACAAAATGGTGGGATTTTGCTACTTTATTTTTGTTTTTGTTTTTATATAATAAGAATGAATAGCAAGTCGAAAAATTGATATCGTCTTCGAATAAAAGAATTGTATAGATGAACCCAATTAAAGGTGTAGATGATAAGGAAATAGCTGTGTTTGGACTCACTTTGGGACACTATGTTTCCCCATTCAAGTACTTGCCAAGAATTGCCTGTCCCTTGCCCTTCACTAATTAATGCTTTTGTGGGATTGTCTTCATTTTCTTGCTCACGTGTAATATATTCACAATCAAGGCCCCGTCTTGGCCAATTAAGTACAGTCACTTGTGAACAAAATTTATATAATATTGTCGAGATATCATGTAGTCTATCCGTCACAAATATCCCTAATTTGAATAAACTGTAAATCTAATTATAACAAATTTTCTTTCTCAAAATCAAATAAAAAAATTCTATAATCTTTGATTTTATATGTACTATTTTTCAATCAAAACTATAAAATTTGAATTCTTAATTGAAATGTACCAAGTTCTCTCGTTTATCAATTGTTATGCAAAACTTGAACCGAGTATTTGCATTTTTATGGCATGGATGCTGATTTTTTTTAAAAGAAATGTTAAAAAAAAAATTGATATCAAGTTATATAAATATTTTCATGGGACATCATTTTTGTTATTGCTTTAACTTTATTGCAATATTGGGAACCCTTTTGTACACGTTCTATTTGTTTTGGATGTCAAATCTTGAACCACCATGCACTAAATTAATTCACATTCCTAAAAAAAAATCACATTATATGTGTCACAATTGCCAGCATATTTGGTGCCCTTGACGTGGTCGACAGCTGGAATAACTTTGATTTTAATTCTAGTATGAATTTTTTTTTACAATACATCATTATTAAAAATAAAAATAAAAAAATTTAAGTTTCTAGAACAACAATCCATTTGTTCGAAGATTAATAAGCGACATTACCAATCGTACACAATTATACTGTTCTGGATGATGTCTGATTATTAGAGTCCATGGAATTTTTATGTGCCAAGGAGATTTACTTGCTATGCAGGTGGAATCAAATGACTTGATGTGTCAAGCTCAGGTATTTCTTTACGACAATGGGGACAGTCATGCCACCAACTGCCATTAACTACAATAAATCTCTCTCTAAAGAGTTGCTATTCAACCACAGTCCTGCAAAGGTACAATCCTTAAGCCGCATGATGGACTCAACAAATACGATTCAGGAATCTTGACATATGCATCATGTTACATGTAAATCAACTCTTCTCGTTATTCTTCATTTTCCTTTCCAGGACGTTGCATTGGCCTCTGTCTCAATGAGGCCAATCCCCTTTTCCCCGGTACTGGAAAAACTCACTCTTTCTGAAATGAAACATGGATCTGTAAGAAGATTTTATATTGAAACGATCCAAGACAATGCAGTGCCATCTTCTGTGCAACGACACATGATCGCTGACAGCACACCTGAGCAAGAAGTATTCAGTCTTAAAGGTGCTGATCACTCCCCTTTTTTCTCAAAGCCCCAAGCTTTGCATAAGCTTTTGGTGGAAATATCCAAAATCCAATAAACTTGTATCTGCCAAATTATCGGAGTCCTTCTCAAATGCGTCCGCATCTTTTATTAGAAATCTTGCAGAGGAATTGATATGCATTTATGGTTGACACAGAGATGCGTGTGTCATTCTTCTTTCTTATGCTTTGAATTACAATAAGATGAAAATGATGAAATTCAAATAATTTTGTATCTGTCGTGAAAAAGTAAAAATTTACGGTAAAAAGTAAAAATCTCAAACTCTTAAAATTATCACACTACACACTTTATAATATTTTTCTCTCAACTCAATTGTGATTTTCTTCACAAATGAGAGATCTATTTATAGAAAATTTTTACAAATAATCCAAAAATAAAATACATCATTACCTACATCATCACACACTAATTTTCAATATTCAACACCTAATTTTACCTAATTTTCAACATTCAAATTTCACATTTTCAACACAAATATTTAACACATTTTTAAATAATTTTTCAACACTCCCCCTTGTGATGATGATCATAATGATTGTATACATTACGTGTTTTTATACTGCCTCGTTAAAAACCTTACTAGGAAAAACCCATTGGGATAAAAACCATAGTAAGGGAAAAAGAGTGCAGTCACGTAAACTCCCCCTCATGTTGACACGAACAATTCTTCACAAATTTCGTAGATTGCGCATCCCAATATTATATATGTGCTTTCTGAATATTGTCGTAGGAAGTGCCTTTGTGAAGAGATCTGATGAGTTTTCACTTGATTGAATGTGACGAACATCAATACATTTATTCTTCTCAAGCTCCTTGGTGAATGCGAAGAACTTAGGAGGAATATGTTTAGTTCTGTCGCTTTTTATGTATCCTTCTTTCATTTGAGCAACACATGCAGCATTATCTTCATATAGTATCACAGGCTTCTCGTCGAATGATAATCCGCATGAGATTTGGATATGTTGAGTCATTGATTTTAACCACACACATTCACGGCTTGCTTCATGTAGTGCAATAATCTCGGCATGATTTGATGAAGTTGTTACAAGTGTTTGTTTCTGTGAACGCCAAGAAATTGCAGTGCCTCCACGAGTAAATACATATCCAGTTTGAGAACGTGCTTTGTGTGGATCAGATAAGTATCCAGCATCGGCATAACCAATTATACTTGGATTAGCATCTTTTGAATACAAAAGTCCCAAGTCTGTCGTTCCTCGTAGATAACGGAATATATGTTTAATTCCGTTCCAATGTCTCTTTGTTGGATATGTGCTAAATCTTGCCAATAAATTTACGGCAAAAGATATATCAGGCCTTGTACAATTTGTAAGATACATAAGGGCACCGATAGCACTTAGATATGGTACTTCTGGACCAAGAATATCTTCATCATCTTCACATGGACGGAATGGATCCTTTTCTATGTTTAATGATCTAACAACCATTGGAGTACTTAAAGGATTTGATTTGTCCATATTAAAACGTTTAAGGATCTTTTCTGTATAATTTGTCTGGTGAACAAATATTCCACATTCTTTTTGTTCAATTTGTAAACCCAGACAATACTTGGTTTTTCCAAGATCCTTCATTTCAAATTCTTCTTTCAAGTATGACACAACTTCTTGAATTTCCTTATTTGTTCCAATGATGTTTAAATCATCAACATATACAGCAATAATTACGCATCCGGATGTTGTTTTCTTAATGAAAACACAAGGGCATATTGAATTATTTACATATCCCTTTTTCATCAAGTGATCACTTAGCCTATTATACCACATTCTGCCGGATTGCTTCAACCCATATAATGATCTTAGTAATTTCACAGAATAACATTCTCTGGGTTTTGAACTTTGTGCTTCAGGCATCTTAAATCCTTCAGGGATTTTCATATATATATTACTATCAAGTGATCCATATAAGTAGGCTGTAACAACATCCATAAGACGCATTTCTAAATTTTCAGATACTGCCAAGCTAATCAAATACCGAAACGTAATTGCATCCATCACAGGAGAATACGTTTCTTCATAATCAATTCCAGGCCTTTGAGAAAAACCTTGTGCAACAAGTCGAGCTTTATATCTTACTATTTCATTTTTCTCATTTCGCTTTCGAATAAAAACCCATTTGTATCCAACAGGTTTTACACCTTCAGGTGTAAGGACTATAGGTCCAAAAACATTACGTTTATTTAGCGAATCCAATTCAACCTGGATGGCATCTTTCCATTTTATCCAATCCTGCCGATTTTTACATTCACCAAAAGATTTTGGTTCATGATCTTCATTATCATTTATGATGTCGATTGCCACATTATAAGAAAATATATCATCAATTTCTTCTATATCTTTTCGGTTCCATATTTTTCCAGTATTAATATAATTGATAGAGATTTCATGATTCTCGTCAGTTTGTGGTTCTGACAAAACATTTTCATCATCATGTGTTTCTTCAGGAACATCATTCTCTATTTTGTGATCATTATGTGTTTCTTCAGGAACATCATTCTCTATTTTGTGATCATTGTGTTTCTCTATGAATTTTCTTTTTCGAGGATTTTTATCCTTGGAACCAACTGGCCTTCCACGCTTCAGGCGTTTAATGACATCATGACTATCTTCAATTTGTTTCTTCGGAATTTCAATTCGAGCAGGGGCATTTGCAGCATGTATATATGATTTAGTTACCCCTTTTGTGTCTGCAAATGCATCTGGTATTTGATTTGCTATTCTTTGCAAGTGCACAATTTGCTGTACATCTTTTTCACATTGTTTTGTTCTTGGATCCAGATGTAACAATGATGATACATACCATGTAATTTCTTTTTCGGTATGTTTCTGTTCTCCCCCTAACATTGGGAAGATTTCCTCATTAAAATGACAATCAGCAAAACGTGCTGTGAACACGTCGCCTGTCTGTGGTTCAAGATATCGAATGATCGATGGACTATCATAACCAATATAAATTCCAATCTTTCTTTGAGGTCCCATTTTCTTTCGTTGAGGTGGTGCAATAGGCACATACACCATACATCCAAAAATTCTCAGATGAGAAATGTCTGGTTCTTTACCAAATGCAAGCTGCAATGGGGAGTATTTATGATATGCACTTGGTCTGATGCGAATTAATGAAGCAGCATGTAAAATTGCATGTCCCCATATAGAAATAGGGAGCTTTGTTTTCATAATCATTGGTCTAGCAATCATTTGCAGACGTTTAATCAATGATTCAGCCAATCCATTTTGAGTATGTACATGAGCAACAGGATGCTCAACAATGATTCCCATAGACATACAATAATCATTGAAAGTCTGGGAAGTAAATTCACCAGCATTATCAAGTCTAATTTTCTTGATTGTATAATCGGGAAATTGATTCCTCAATTTTATTATTTGAGCAAGTAATCTTGCAAATGCAACATTTCGAGTTGACAATAAACATACATGTGACCATCTGCTGGAGGCATCAATCAATACCATAAAGTATCTGAATGGTCCACATGGTGGATGGATTGGTCCACAAATATCACCCTGAATACGTTCAAGAAACATTGGTGATTCAGTTTGGATTTTGGCTGGTGATGGTCTTATAATAAGTTTTCCAAGAGAACATGCTTTACATTGAAACTTATTATTCTGAAAGATCTTCTGGTCTTTCAATGGATGACCATGTGTATTTTCTATAATTCTTCGCATCATTGTTGAACCAGGATGTCCTAATCGATCATGCCAATTGGTTAATATTGAAGAATTATCAATTACCATGTTTGATTCAATGGGACGTATATGTGTATAATGCAATCCAGTAGGGAGCATTGGTAGTTTTTCAATCACATATTTCTTTCCTGATTTATATGTGGTAAGACACATATATTTCTCATTCCCTTCATTCATTGTTTGAGTATCATACCCATGGGAATATATATCATTAAAACTCAACAAATTTCTTTTCGATTGTGGTGAATATAAAGCATCATTGATCAAAAATTTTGTACCATTAGGTAACAAAAATTGTGCTTTACCACATCCTTTAATCAAGTCTACAGGACCTGATATTGTATTCACCGTTGTTTTTGTTGGTTTTAGTTCCAAGAAATATCTTTTATCTCGGAGGATAGTGTGCGTTGTACCACTATCAGGTATGCAAACTTCAGCTTGGTTCGTAGCATTTTCCATATTTGAACTTCAAAAAAATATGCAATGAAATAAAATTATTGACAATAAAATACAATACAATATAACACACTATAAAACATTATCATACGAATACATAAAAAATAAAATATTTTACATATTTATTCCACCATCAAATTGATCATTATCTGAGAAATCAATCAGAAAATCTCCAGCATCAAAATGAGTTGAACCACTCAAAGGTTCACTGTGTTCAGTAAAGTTGGTCTCCTTTTCTTTCCCCTTTATTGATTCTTTATAAAGTTTACAAAGGTGCTCAGGGGCTCGACAAATACGGGACCAATGTCCTGGAGTACCACATCTGAAACAAGAACTTTCAAATCTTTTTGAGTGATTCTCATTAACACTCATATTCTCTTGATGCCTTTTCGGTGGGTGGTTTGGGACGTTCTTTTGAGATGAGTTATAGAAATAACTATCTCGATTATTTTCAAAACCACGGCCGCGTCCACGACCACGACCACTTCCACGTCCACGTCCACGTCCACGACCACGACCACGACCTCGATTTTGTCCTCGACCAAAATCTTGTCTGTAACTTTGATTTTGGTTTCCAGGTTTAAATTCATTTTTGCTTACAGCATTTACTTCTGGAAATGCTGTTGATCCAGTGGGTCGGGACTGATGATTTCTCATTAATAGCTCGTTGTTCTTTTCCGCCACAAGAAGACAGGCGATGAGTTCAGAATATCTCGCAAATCCACGCACTCTATATTGTTGCTGTAGTGTTATATTTGATGCGTGAAACGTGGAAAATGTTTTTTCAAGCATTTCCGATTCTGTAACCTCATGTCCACAAAATTTTAACTGCGAGATTATTCTATACATCGCTGAATTGTAATCACTGACTTTTTTAAAGTCTTGGAATCTTAACATATTCCATTCATCACGGGCGGTCGGAAGTATAACTTCCCTTATATGTTCAAATCTCTCTTTTAATCCTTTCCACAGAGCCATGGGATCTTTTTCGATGAGATATTCACATTTTAAACCTTCATCAAGGTGTCGTCGTAAAAATATTATAGCTTTTGCTTTTTCTTGTGATGAAGATATACCATTTTCTTTAATGGTCTCGCTTAGACCCAATGACTCAAGATGCATTTCTACATCAAGAGTCCATGGCATATAGTTTTTCCCAGTAATATCAAGAGCGATGAATTCGAGCTTTGCCAAGTTTGCCATGGTGGTACTAAAAATTACGATGCATTTTATTAGTTAATGAATATTGCAATACAAAGTAATGGATAAACAACAAGTACAAGTATTCGTAAAAATAAAGAAAACACACGAGGAGGATATTCTCCGATAAATACAAGACTGGTGAGTATGATAACCAAAATAATTAAAAATAACCTCGTGAAAGCCATCTTCTTTTTTTCTTCGAAAATTTGATGAAGAATAATTTTTAGAGAAGAAGAGAAAGTTGGAGTGATTGAATGTATTTGTGAGATTGTATTTATAGAGCAAAAACTAGCCGTTTTGTTACCGTTTATTACCGTTGGTGTATAAGAAAATAAATGTATGTATTTGTATAATTTTATGGTAATAATATGGTGTATATAATATTAGTCATATTTAAATAATTATGTATATCATATCACATTATTATAATTAGGTGTCATAAGTTATTTTGTTTAAAAACCTTATAGGCTTTTATACTTGTCGTATCCCTTACCGGGAGTGTGGGATGTCGTCTTAACATCCTCCCAGGATTTATAACAAGTTTTTGAAAAAATTATTTTTATTATTTCTAATAATAACATTATATTATATATTAAATATATGAACAATAAATAAATAACAGTAAAATAAATATTATTACTTTTGTTACCTTTTTCTTCTATTCGGAGCTTGGAAAAATATGGAGGACTTTTAGAGCTTCGTGCTGATAACGTGTTGTGAAAAAGTAAAAATTTACGGTAAAAAGTAAAAATCTCAAACTCTTAAAATTATCACACTACACACCTTATAATATTTTTCTCTCAACTCAATTGTGATTTTCTTCACAAATGAGAGATCTATTTATATAAATTTTTTACAAATATCCAAAAATAAAAACATCATTACCTACATCATCACACACTAATTTTCAATATTCAACACCTAATTTTATCTAATTTTCAACATTCAACATTCACATTTTCAACATAAATATTTTTCACATTTTTAAATAATTTTTCAACAATACCGTAAAATTGTTGAATCATTAAATTTAGCATGTTGCTAGTGCTACTACAATATATATATATATTTTTTAAAAAATAATAATGTGATATCATGTTAAATCACACGTGGCAAGAAATCACCAACTCGGACGTGGCCGAATGATTTTTTTTTTGAAAAAAAATAGGAAAGGTTGAAAGGGCTAAGGAATCGGAGTGCCAAACATTTGGCGTCAAGTCCTTTTAACGGTTAGTCAAGTTTTTCAATTTTGCTTGAATGGCCGTCCGTTCTAATACCCACCTTCAAACCGATAACTTCCCATTTCTCTCTCTTCAAGAAATTCCATTGCTCGCGCATCTAACATCTATAGCTAAAGGGGGTATGCTAAATTTTCTCGTTTTGTTGATTGTAGTATTCCGGTTAATGGATTACTGGATCTATGAATCAAATCTGCATTTTGATAATTTTTGCGCTTTTATGAATTATATATGATATTGTATGACTCATCACGGTTAATCTGATGCGTTGCTAGATATCTTTGGTTAATTGCATTTCCCAAATAAAAATAATTGAGATAATTCGTATATGTGGTTGCGCAAACATTATTAATGTTTATCCGTCATTTTCTGGAGATCAGGTAATCTTCGTTTTAGTCTGCGAATGGAATTATGAAGAATTGATGTTCAACACATCTTATTTGATATAACAAGATTGTAGCTTTCAAATGTCAAATCGATGCCATCATTTTGAGAGGATTGGTTTAAAGAGTACGAATGCAAATTAGGCAATATTATTTATGTTTTTGATTGATTGATTTTGACGTTGAATGGTTTAATCAAATGACAATTTATTGGGATATGTTGGATTTTTTTTTAAAGTATAGAAGGGATGAATGCATTTTTATATTCTGTGAGGTTAGTTTCATTTGGGAATAATTGTTGTGATTTGTGAAAGTGTGATCCTTTGTTAATCTGGTGTTTCTTCTGAATAAACAAAGAAAATGGGTCGTGGAGTCAGTGCTGGTGGTGGTCAAAGTTCTTTGGGTTACCTGTTTGGAAGTGGAGAGGCCCCAAAAAATCCTGGAGAAGCACAAAATGCACCAAGTAATGAGCCTCCCTCGAAGCCTTCTGCTGCTTCTCAAGCAGTGGATAACAATAAGCGGACTCCTGCAGGCAGCAGCCTTGGTAATGTCACAAACAACTACTTCAGAACAGATGGGCAGAATTGCGGAAACTTTATAACTGTACGTGACATTCTTATGCATAACGTTGGTGGTTCACAAATGGTCTACAGATTTCTTGCATGATATCAGATTCTAAAATATGGTTTTACTTTTTCATCAGGATAACAATCAAATTCTTGTCCAGTTAGTTATATGGACTTATTTTCACCATATTCCGAATTTGACAATTATGCCTATCATCCACCTATGGTTACTCGTGTGACTTCTTTAATGATGTATATATGACAACAGGACCGACCATCAACGAAGGTCCATGCTGCACCTGGGGGTGGCTCGTCCCTGAATTACCTATTCAGCGATGGGAACAAATGATGCCTCTGGTCCCAAGTTGCCTGTCTGGATCATTTGGTTTCTCATTCTATGCGTGTTGTATTTGGTGATTGATATGATAAACAATAACTAATACTTCAATCTTGTATATGTATTCAACTCTTGGTATAATCGCAGACATTTTTTGGACCTATATAAAAAGTTCGTATGGCAAATCTTCAACTTAATCAATTTTGATGCAGTTGCTCTACAATTTGTTAAATTTCTCTACTATCATATCAACTTAATTTGTTAAGAGTATGAGGTTCTGCTCTGCGGATAATGAAACATAGAACAAGTCTTAAAAAACATATTCGTGGGTAGCTTTAACAAAAGCACTTGGTGTATTATTGTTGATGATTTATGGCACCAATAAAAAATGCAACCATAGTGTATTATTGTTGATGATTTATGGAACATAAGCGATCTGCATATAGGAAAAATACGAGAGCTTAAAATAAATGCACCGTTCAGTTCAAGTTTATTTTTACAGTAAATGGTTACTGAAAAAAGTTCCGAAAAAAAAAGACGAAAAGAATTTTACGTTCGAACAAGCTCTTGCCACCTTGTGAATCTTTCTCCCTCAAATCATTCCATTTGCAAAACTTGATAAAGCAGTGACTGCGAGTCATAATCCAGAAAATTCAGGAAATTCCGGATATGGAAGTACGATGCTTTAGATCTATCTTAGGATGCAAGATATCCACCGCGTTGTTGGTCCTCTTGCTTTCTTGCCTCAGCTTTATCCCGGCAGGTAATCTGATAGGAGTAGTGGTTGGCTTCAGCGAATGATCTAGAGGTAGTAGTTAGCTTCTTGGCTTTCCAATACACGAGAGTAAGACGCAAAATCCAGCGACAGAGCGTCTGGTATATGGGCAAGAGGCCCAATCAGCATACAAGTTTCCAATTTAAAAACAAAACTTGTTGAACATTGAAGAGACAGAAAAGAGAATGCCTTGCTCAGGCTAAGACTTTAGATACTTGAGTAAATGATGCACCGCAGCCAAGTGTGTGGTTCGTGGTCGAACAACAAATTGACTCACTTTATGTAATGCATATGTGATGTCCGGTCGCGATATGGTAAGATATAATAGGCAACCAATGAGACGTCTATAAATGGCAGCATCCTCAATGAGCTCATTTTCAACAGCAGATAGAGTGATTGTTGGATCCATAGGAGCAGTGGTTGGCTTCCCAGCAAGAAAACCAGTGTCTTCCAAGAGTTGTGATATATATTGTCGTTGACATAGGGATATGCCATCCCGTGATCGAGCAATCTCCTTCCTAAGAAGTATTTCAAGGGATCAATCACTTAAACTGACCTTTTAAGAAGGACTATAGATCATCAATGACAGAATGAGATGGTCTGACAATGATAATATCATCTACGTAGACCAACAAGGCAACGAATGAAGATTTTTCACCTTTGGTAAACAAAGTATGATCTGATTTGGACTGTATAAAACCAAAACTGATAAGGAAAAGAGAATTTACAGTACCACTGTATAAGGACTTATGAAGCTTACAAATCAAGCGATGTGGTTCAGATTTTGAGTCATGTTTATTCGAATACCCTGATGGTAAATCCATATACATTTCTTCAAACAAATCTCCATTGAGAAATGCGTTGTTGATGTTCAATTAAACCAAATGCCATGCCTCAATGGCAGCAAGAGCCAACAGAATCTTGACAGTGGCAAGCTTTGCTACGGGTGAGAGTTTCAAAAAAATCAGCATCCTCTTGTTGGGTGTACCCCTTAGCGACTAGGCGAGCTTTGTGCCTATCAATCGATCCATTCGAGACACATTTGATCTTGAAGATCTAACGACAACCGATGGTATGCTTGTAAGGAGTTAATGGCACAACTGTGAACTGACCATGTGCAATTATCTTCCAAAGCAAAAATTCCTTGTTCATGACTTTCCTCATCGTATTTGACAGCTTCATGGTAGAACTTTGGTTCGTTATATATATCTATCTATATANATTTCAAAATATTTTTTAACAGCATATTTTATATTTATCTTTTTATACTATTTTTTTCTCTAAACATTTCTATTTAAAAAATTGAAAATTTTCAATTTAAAATTGAAAAAAAAAATAACATTCTTCATATTTTTAAAGATAGCAGGTATCACTTTGTCATAAATGACTACTAATCTATACTATCTTACTAAGTTTAAGATGCCTAGAGTAACTAAATTTTGGTGTCATAATCTGTTTTAATAATTATATATATAAATAAAGTGTTAAAGTTTTAAAGCAAGTCACATATAGCTTAGCGGATAGATCCTTAGTTTTCTAAGCATTAGGTTGTATGTTCAATTCTTACTTGAATTTTTTTCTTCTCTTTTTTCTTTAATTCATATATCAAAATTGCAGTATAGTTTATCACTATTTCTTATAATTATATTTTAATTCTCATTTAAATATAAACAAAATAAATTATAAAAAAATATTGTTCATCAGTACACTAGTATATAATGATTGTCCCATTACTTTCCAAAACTACTAAGATAATTTCCTAATAAATGATATGTGAAAGTTAAAGATCTCACTATAAACAAAACATTTAGTATAATTTTCAAAATTTATAATTCAAGTAAGCAATTCTTATGATTGTATTAATATTTTAAAAGAAATTGCATAAACCTGCAAATTACGTCAACCAAGTAAAAACGTCTTCATTAATGTGGAATTTGATTGAGTATTTGAAACATTAGGTATAGCATGATGTTTATATTAAATGTAATACCGTTAGTAATAAAAGAGGAAATACCTTACAGATTTTGATATAATTTCTTAATCTTTAAACAATGGAAGGAATTTTAAGGATTTTGAGACAATTTTGACAGATTTATAGAGTCGAACATTTGTTTTTATACAAAAAAATATAACAGACGTTAAAAATTCAAATTAAAATTTTAAAGATATACAGCAATCTAAGTACAACATTTAATTTCGATAGCAAGATAATACGTGACATATTTGGAGCCACCCCCTTAATTACGTTTATTTGACAATAATTACAAGTATTGGACGTTTTCCCTCCTAACTAATGCCGACGTAATTAAGACCCGACCTTCTGTATGTGTATGTCTTTATCTTACAATACTACCAAAACCCGACTTTTCTTGTTCCTTCTTTGAGGAATTCTTTTTCTTGTCGAAATTCAAATACCCATAATTTTGTATTTGATATGTAAAAATCAACTATTCGATTCCTCAGACAAAACTTTACTACAAAATAAAACTCCACAAACGTAAAAATCCTCCCGTTTCTGTCAGCGCCATGGATGTGATGAAGCGAGAACATCTTGTGCTGATCACTGCTCTGTTTCTTCTGCTGAGACACGGCATCGCCTGTTCTAATGGAACCTGCAAGGTATATCCACATCTTTGATCTAGATGTGCAAAATTTAAGCACTTATTTTTTAAACAAAGCATATGCATGTTTTATAATTTGATTTTTTTCCCTGATTTTCCGAATTAGATCGATCATTTATTTTATTGAAGTTGATAGCAGATTGGGGATGAATGCTCATCGGATGGAGACTGTGAGGGGGGCTTGTATTGCTTTTCATGCACAGCATCGTTTTCAGGGTCAAGATGTGTTAGATCAACTGCCACCAACCAGTTCAACTTAGTGGTCTCTTTTTGGTTTTTTGCGTTTGTAACTGCTTAAAAAGATTACATTTTTATCGAGTTTTAAATTAATTTTGAAGTTCGTTCCATTGCAGAATAATTCTTTACCGTTCAACAAATACGCGTTTTTGACGACGCACAATTCATACGCGATAAGCGATGGAAATCCAAGGCTAACCTTCACAAATCAAGAAGACACCGTCACCCAACAGCTTAATGTATGTCTGTTTACGTAGTTAGCGAGTGTTTGCAACACCTGAACGAAAGGAGAATCACTTTTTTTTTAGAGTTTCCCAACGGACATATACATATTTGGACCTACCTAATTGCGAGTTTCGGTTGTAGAATGGAGTTCGTGCGTTGATGCTCGATACTTACGACTTCGATGGAGACATTTGGTTATGCCATTCTTTCGGAGGCGAATGCCACGAGTACACTGCTTTTGTAAGTATATCAGAGGTTGATGATCGATTTAGATTTATGAAGCATATACTAATCTGATGTGTATTGATTTATGATTATTGATTTATGATCAGGAACGGGCAATAGACACATTGAAGGAAATCGAAGCATTCATGTCTGCAAATCCATCGGAAATAGTGACAATAATCTTGGAGGACTACGTTCACACACCCGACGGATTGACTAAGGTTTTCACAGACGCAGGATTGATGAAGTATTGGTTCCCACTCTCTAAAATGCCTCAAAATGGTGGAGACTGGCCGCTCGTCAGCGACATGGTTGCTAGTAATCAGAGGTTGCTCGTGTTTACTTCCATCAAATCCAAAGAAAACAGTGAAGGAATCGCGTATCAATGGAATTACATGGTCGAAAATCAATGTAACTAATTGTTTTTTTACGCGTAGGAGTGACTAATTGAGCTTTTATTGTCTTTTCGTCTAAAAGAATGATGTTGAATGGAACAGATGGAGATGATGGAATGAAAGGAGGGAGCTGTTACAATCGGGCAGAATCGTCGAACCTCAACGACACCAGCAAATCTTTGGTTCTGGTGAATTACTTTAGGTCCATCCCCATCAAACTGATGTCCTGTGTGGATAACTCCGGGGACTTGATGAGCATGGTTCAGACCTGCCAAGCCGCGGCCGGCAACCGGTGGGCCAATTTTCTGGCCGTCGATTTTTACAAGGTCAATGTTTTCGAACTAAACTAATTAATTTTGTGCCACCACCAACAGCTANGGTGGAGGATCGTTTCGATCTGCGGACGACTTGAATGGGCAGTTGCTTTGCGGATGCAATGATGTTCATTCATGTGTTGTAAGCTCGATCATGTCCAAATTTGTTTTTGTTTTCTCATTTTCATGTCATTTTAAATTTAATAAATAAAATAATAACTGACTTAAATGTTGCAGAAGGGGTCAACTTGTAGCTCTCCTTGATCAGAGGATTATTTCTCCGGAATTATTATGCAGAAAGTGACTGGTTGTGATCATATCTCATATTTGCGTATTGTTTTTTTGTTTAAAAATGGGTTTCAAAAGTGAATGTTAACTTTGTCACAATCAGCCTAGCTCCACATAAATTTGAATGCATTTATTGCCGAGTCTAAAAAATAGAACTATTTCTTTCAAATACTTCTTCGATAAAATTAATCTAATTATATTCCCCGAAATAATTGTGAATGATGCAAGCTTCACAAAAGCAATTATCTTTTAACAAATAAATCAAAAGAAATGAACAAGAAAATTTAATCGTCGTTATTAGCGAGAAACCTAAAGCAATTCCATGAGGAGACAGCATAAATGGGTCTATCATGCCAACATATCATCAAACTTCCTTTCTCACTAATTACCTTAAACCCACTAGGCCCATAATTCTCCACCACTTTAAGGGCCTCATCCATATTTTCAGACCACAATCTAATGGGCCGAATGCCCACTTTCCCAAATCTCACGGCCCATTGACGAAATCTTTCGTGCCTCTCTTCCCTCTCCATTCCTTCACAAGAAACAATATTCTCAATCTCTTTTCCAAACATTTCCTCCAACGTTGTACGTTCCTTGCCCGAAAATCCGCCGAAAGCTACGTCAATGGAGTCGAATATCGCGCTATAGTAATGTATTCCTTCTACGAAACGGTCCACCAAACGATTGGAATTATGATTAGACTCCTGCTCGACTAGTAGCACCACCTTAGGGGACATGGACTTGACCATTTCGAGGAACTCGTTGAGATGCTTAGTATCTTTGATCTGATCATTTTTACTGAGCCCGAAATGTGATTCGACTCGGTCGTCCTCGGCTAATAGGACGTGGAGACTCAAGATTGAAATCAAAGCTAATGCTTCACCGGGTTCGATCTTAAGCATGTCCATTTTTAAATCTCTGATGTCAACCATCACAGGGTTAAATTGAAAGGGCATGCTTAAAACCTCGGCCTCCTTCACAAGGACTGCCCGAAGTCTTTGTTGTGCTTCTTTGTCTTTCCCGATACATGTTATCTTTAAATGCGGAGGCCCGTGATCGAGCTCCTCGGACAATTCATGTAATCCTCGAATAAAAGGGACCCACAACTTCGGGTTCTCGGAACCCAAATCTATAACATGGATCACGTGTTCACGCGACATGGCTTGAAACAAGACTCGATTGATTACAGCATACGCAAACTCAATGCATGGGAAGGTCCTTTCAAAGATTTCCCGAGCGCGAACAATGTCACAAGAAGCCGAGGCAGCACCATTAATGTTCAGGGACTTGTACAATCCTGGCCATCGCTTGACGAGGCGTACAGCCAACGCAGAGGCGAACCGGACTGCGAGCCGCTGCATAGAGTCTCCGTTGATGGAGGCCAGACGAGAGATCTGGCGGAGACAGGCGTCGGCGTGGTGTAGATTCCCTGAGGAGGCATGGTTGGCGCAGGTTAGCAATAGCTGAATAAGCTTCACATCTCTTTCTTCGGGCTTTAATCCACCACTGGAAGTGGGTAAGCTTGGCAAACCAAGGGAAAGTGTTACATCTGGTTTTTGAGGTGGAAGTGAGGAACTCATGATCAACAATCAAACTCCTTTTTGAGAAGTTTTAATGTTTGTAAAAAAATGATGATTTAGGAATTGTATTTGAAGAGGATCTAGTTGTTCTACCTGGAAGAGAAGCAAGTAAAGATTACCAGATATTAGCTTTTGGAAGCTTTAGATTCGTCCATTACAATGCTACAAATGTTGATATATTTAATTTAATTATGATTTAGTGTAATTGACCTGTCTTGATTCTTGGTTTCACGGATCATTAAATAATTTAGCCAAATGATTAACCAGAAAATTACAAATTTTTTATCGTGCATTTCGTACCAAAACGAAGAGTTTCTATCGAGACAAACCACGAGAGCCAAATATAAACAACAAAATTATGAATAGAAAACTAAAAACTTTGGAATGGTTCCTTAAAACTTATCGTCCGCCCGCGACGATACTAACCAATTAACTTACTATAACTATTATACAATAGAATTGATGGGGTACTGAAAAGTTTAAAAGACATTAAAAAAATATTAATATATCCTTTATTTTTTAAAATCAAACACATCTCACTCATATGCTAAAAAAAACTCAGGGGATTAATTAGGTTTTGGTCGGCTAAGTTTTATTTTAGTACATTAATTGTTAATTTTCATTTATTATGTTCAAATTACTAATGTGACATTAGAAAATACAGATGTTACAGTGAAAAATGCTGACGTGATATTGAAAATCGCTAATATGTCACGTCAGAAAATTGACCAAAAATAACATAAAATTAAAATATAATATATCAAACCAAAATCTAAAAACTTATAAATGGACCGAAATTCAAGATTAAACAAATTAATGTACCAAAAACAAAAGCACATTCACCCATATTTGTAAGTGGTTTTGTGCGTGATTTTAAATAATATAGGATTTCAAGGCAAATTAATTTCACACTCCGATTTTATTTTATTTTTTTCCATTTTAAATTTTTAGATTCAACTTGTCCATGATTTGATACATGATCGACTCACAAATCACAATACAATGCTGAGACAAGATCGATCGGCTCACAACACAGAGCCGGCACACTTCCATGAAGCCGAAACGAAATTTAATGTAAAAACCCGTTTCTTCAGTAACAGTGGGGCAACGAAGCCCAGCCCATTATCTTTTCAAGAGGACACGTGTACGACAAGGATATGATTATATTTCTGTTATGACTTGTGACACTTCCCGTGAGAACGCGGTTCGAGAAAATTGACCGCAATTAAGACAGCGGACCGAGGAGGTCTGTCCGATCTCTCTTTTTCAACGATAATTTTGGACAATACTATTTATGATTAGGCGTTTACATGCAGCCTAGATTTAGGATTTAATTGACTAGTTTGTTATTAAGATTAATTATTTTTCTTAGTAGTTAATTACTTTTGTACAGGAGTTGTATTTTATTTACTAGTTTGTTTTTTTAATTTTATCTAAGTATAGTCTCATAAAATTGATCTTCGGTATTTTTTTTGAGTCGATAGAAGCAAGTTTATCGTTTTGTTTTCCGACTATTCATCGAGAACCAACGGAGTACAAAAGCTTCCCCCATATGTTTATGATTCGTTTCTTTCTATAGTTATTAAAATCAAATGCTATAATGTGTACGGTATAGTAAGACAAAAGAAGAGAAGGTACAAATTCTATTCGATGCTCAACCTTAGGTCATTCAAAAACCAAAACTCTTTTTAACCTCAGTTTTATGTCAAATTTAAAAATTATTGAAAAAAATTAATTTAACATGCATGTTTTTTACTATTTTGCTTACAATAATATTTTGATTTAATTTATTTACATATCCTATATTAAGGTTATAATTAATTAGTCTAAAATGTGGAAACTGAAGATCGTTATCATTTATTGACTTTTAGCTGATGAAGTAAGATGCTTTAATCGAATGAATCAACATATTTTATTCGAGAGTGAACTTGAACTATGAATTTAAATGACACTCATTTCAATTATGGTAACATTTGTCTAATCATTAAAGGCAAAAACTTGTGTGCGACGATCTCACAACTCGTATTTTGTGAGACAGATCCCTTATTTGGGTCATTCATGAAAAAATATTATTTTTTATGCTAAGAGTATTAATTTTTATTGTGAATATCGGTAGGGTTGACCCGTCTCACAGATAAAGATTCGTGAGACCGTCTCTCAAGAAACCTACTCATCATTATAATATGATATAGATTCAAAATTCGAATAGAAAAATGTTATAATGAAATTTTTTTAATTAGTTTTAAATTTTTTCTTCCAAAAAGATATAATACGGCACCTGAGTTATTAAAACATTTAAAAGATTATTAATTGATATAAATTATAAATTTTACTCCTAAAAATTCATTCATGATCTCCACAATTAGAATTTGAAAGGGAAAAAAAATCGAGTTTTGTTGAATTTACAACGTAACCCCCAAAAAAATAATAATTACAATCTGACAAACCCTAACCAATACTTATCCCCCTTTTAAAAACTCTAATCTAAATAACTGGCAAGATTATATCCACTGAACATCCGACACGTGGTATGCATTGATTCCATGTTATGATGGACCTTAGGATCCACGGCCACGCGTCTCTATGCCGCGTTACAAATACACCGAGCTTTAATCTTACCGCGTGTTTCCACGCTCCAGATTTAACACTCTGCAACACGCTTTTTATTACAATGGTCAAAAGATTTATCTTTCATTTTCACACCTATGATATGAAATAATTAATCAAAAAATAAAAGAAAAAAAATCCAACCATGACTTTCTTCGTATCATATATCTAATCTGTTGGTGCACATGAAAAATCTTACAGAAAATCTAACAACCTTAAATAACAGGAATAAAATAGATAAGCTTCCGCTTCCAAATTATTTTCTTCTCTCCTGTTTAAATCCTTTTATGTTTCCTGCTTTTTCTCTTTTAGGGTTTCAAGATTTTCACGCATTTGGTTTGAGAAGACTGTGGGCAAGTGAATTAAGGAAGAAAGTTTCCCAAGAAAAGAAAGGGAAGTAATCAGTAGAGCGTGAAAATCAAAATTTCAGAAAATTGAACATACATATTTATATAGATAAAGGGATCATGGGGAGGGGGAGAGTGGAGCTGAAAAGAATAGAGAACAAGATTAATAGGCAGGTGACATTTGCAAAAAGGAGAAATGGTCTGCTCAAAAAAGCTTACGAGCTCTCTGTTCTGTGTGATGCTGAGGTTGCTCTTATTATCTTCTCTAATCGTGGCAAGCTCTATGAATTCTGCAGCTCCTCCAAGTATCTTCTTGCTTTTTCTGTTTTTGTATTTTTATACGATAAGTTTAATTATATTCTTTCGTCAATAATGGGATTTATTTTTATTTTTTTGAAAAAGAATTATTTCTACTTATTTGAGCCAGTTGTGATTTCTTGAATTTGGGATGTTAATCTTTTAACTCTGCGTTCTGTGATTTTCTTTATTTTATTCTTGTTCCGATCCAGCTCTAGCTTTAGAATATATAAAAAATGGCAGCGAGATTATTTTGAAGTCAATTCAAATGGATTTTATTTTTCAGTCTTACGGGTTTGGTTTTGATCACTGGTTTTAGGCCTGATCCATCTTACTAATTCCAGTTTTCTACATGAAGAATAAACAACTAATTACATCGAATGTTTTGAATAAAATTTAGGATTCTAAAAATATTCTGAATATAGAGTTTTGGAATCAAGAAATTTATTGAAGCTATAGTACTACTCCTCCACAAAGCTGAAGAAGACAATATATTCTCAAAATTCGTTAGATTTTGAGCAGATTTTGAGCGTGACTTAACTTGTTAAGACATAATTAAGTTCACGACCGGAGTTTAATTTCGGTGCCGTGAGATTAAACTTTTCGCCAGTTATAATTTTTAAAAAAAATCCAAGAAGTATAGTGAAACCATGAAAATTGAATATATATGCATGAGAGTTATCTAGTAATTTTAGTGACACCATGGATATTGAATTTGAGGAAGTAAATATGTACATTTTCAATTTGGTTGATTCCAGTGGCGGAGCCAGGAATCTGGCGCTACCCGAGCTAGAATTTTAATGTCTAACATCTTTTAATATTTTAAATTGATCTACCCGGGCTAATATCAAATTTATCCAAAATTATACAAAAATTTACATATAAATTTTTTTAAAAAAAATTGTACCGGGTGCTGAGGGCTGTACCTCCGCCCCTGGTTGATTCCTCGAATTTTTTTTTTGTTTCATTTTCTATATGAAACTATTGGATTTCGTTTTCGATTAATCTTGTGCATTTGTGTCAGCATGCTCAAGACTCTTGAAAAGTATCGAAACTGCAGTTATGGTTCCTTAGAAGTGAATCATTCAGCCAAGAACATTATTGAGGTATTAAAAATTGAATCATATATGTCAATAATATAGAAATAAGAGAATATTTATCAATTAATAAAGAGTTTTAATTTAGAATTGGAATTTTGTTGTAGCATGGAAGCTACAATGAATATCTAAAACTAAAATCTGAATACGAGTCACTCCAACAATACCAAAGGTGAATAGCTTTCATCTCTTTTGTACATGGTGCAACGAGATCAGTACCTCTCCAACTCATGAAATGTCGTGGCAGGCATCTTCTTGGAGATGATTTGGCTCCTCTCAGCATGAATGACCTTGAGCACATTGAGCATCAACTGGAGACATCATTGAACCATATTAGGTCCACAAGGGTATACCTAAATTCTGTTTTCCTCTCATTTTCATTGAGTTTGTTCTATGCATCTCCATCCATTATCAACAAATTGTTTTTCTTTTTTCTTTTTGGATAGGAAAATTTTATTAATAAGGGAGTACAGGGGGTACTCCAACCCTTTCTTGACTAATATAAAAACCGAGCAAAGCCCTACACAAACCTGAGAAAAATCTCAACCAGACTGAATAAAATATACCCCAAAACAAAGGTTCAAGCTCAATACGACTAACTCAACAACTTCAAAATGAAATTTGGATTAAATCATTAATGAATGAGAAGTTTACTTCCTCCTCGGAACAGTCACAAAATACATAAGATGGATTCATCTAACCAGTCTGGATATTTATTAACATTTGAAATCCTGTCAATTTGGATATTTGCCTTATTTGACATTGGGGTGATCCCATGGTACCAAAAAGGCTTCATGCACTGCATCACGACGTCTCTTATCCCAACTTGCGCTATTGTGCAGCATAAACCGTAAAGAAATAGATGTCTAAATTTGATGGATTCAGTTAAAAATTATCTTGATGAAAATCATTTCTTGAAATTTCCAAGTCCTTGCATGTATATTGTCTAAAGTGCCATAATTTATTTATTGCTGATATTTAATACTCCCTTAATGTTCTCATTGAACGCGCAGGCTCAAGGTATGGTTGATCAGCTTTCTGATCTTCAAGCAAAGGTATACTATAGATCATTACTTAATATACTCTACAAGTTATACATACTTGGATTCCATGCCTTTGAATGACGCGCCATGAATTTTACTGCAGGAGAAGTCGATGCTTGAGGCCAACAAGGCTTTAGAAAGAAAGGTTAGGGTGCCAATTTTTTTCATGCAGGTGAACGACTGGTTTGGTTTGGGTGGTTATAACATGGTAAAATCGAAATCATCGGCTGTTCCCCAATAGAATGGAGCTGCATTTATACATTGATTGAATCAAAGCACAAAGTTAATTTCAGTTTAATCGATGGCTTTTAAACTCTATCTTTTATCTTCATTTTAAAGATCAACTTGATATGTGAAATTTGATAATTTTCTTGAATAAAAGAGATAAAGATAAAATATGTCATATATATTATCTACATGGTACTTTAGTAACATAGTTCTTGTTGTTTAACTTATGTTAATGTATATTGAAATTTCAGTCTAGTGAGTTCAATGTTTTGTTTTCATCCAACATGTCGAGACTAAAATTGTAATTTTCCCAAATAATGTACACAAAACTGCATAATTCTAAGCCGAAAACTTTTTCCATTTCTTGGTTTTGTTTGGTAAGGGTTCAGTTTGATTTCGTGGTTTAAACCGCAGAAAATTAAATAAAAATGGGGTTTGTTTCGAATTATTCGTGTGCATGTAGGAATCATCAAAACCACAATTCAAACCTATTTTTGGTATTTTAATTAATAATGGTTGAGATTGGGACATGCTCAACAATTTAAGTAAAACTCCATTTGTAGAATGCATGGTTTCTTGAATTTTAGGTGAAGAAACTGAATCTTCCTTGTATGTGTGTTGCAGCTCGAAGAAATACATGCGGCGAGCGAACATTTTCAGCGATCATCTTGGGTCCAAGGTGGGGGACAACATACTCAATCTCAAGGAATCTTTCAACCTCTTCATTCCAATTTATCTCTCCATAATGGGTAAGGGTAATTTTTTCAACACACGAAATCAAGAATATTATATACTTATTAAGAACATTATTAATTGCGAAATCAAGTATATCTACTGTTGGATTTCGGTTTTCTACGCGCCCAAACGCAGCGGAAGTTTCAAATTTTTATTTTATTTTGAAAAACAAAAAAAATATTTGGACACTCGTATGGTTTTCAAAACATTCATAGGATGTTAGAAATTATACCTTTGTGAATTAAATCACTTGGCTCCAACTAATCCGGTATGAACGGATTAGCTCTTGATGAATCCCTACGAACTTTCTTCGATTCTTCTAATTAGGTCCACGACTAGAAGATTTGTTCCTCCTCCAAATAACACTAGAATATTTGGAAGAAGTTTCAACGTTGGAGATTAAAATCGAGAGACGGCTCAACTCTTTTTCTTGAAAAATTGTCCCAAAAATTTGGAGGAGGTTTGATGTGATTCATGTGAATCACTCTTTCAATCATAGTGGAGGCTAGGTTTTTGACTCCTCAAAACTTATTTATAATAAAGCCACAAGCTCATTATATAATTAACATTAATGGGCCTGATTTAATTAATTGGACAGTCTAACTAGTTTAATTAATTAATCAAGGTCTATTAAAACTTTAATTATTTAGTATGTTGGACTTGTACTCCTACAAGCCCATTAAACATACTTTCCACTATATTTAATTTATTATTTAATAAACTCAACCTTTGAGCTTAATAAATTAAATACATTATAAATTCAACATTTGAATTTAATATTTAAATTATAAATTCAACT
>NC_133306.1:443771-606266 GCF_012295235.1 Primulina huaijiensis
ACAATCATAACCACGGACTTATCCTCTCGATGAATGATAACCACTTGGAAAGTCCGAGGGAGGGTTGTTCGGTATAATCATCATATGACTACCCATCTGCATGTTTGGACATCTCTATGCCCTTACCAAGAAACGCAGTACACAACATCACAGATGCTAGTCTCGAGCTCAAGCGACCTTTATCCCTGTTTTAGGCGGCTGAATCGACTAGGAACGAATTTGGATCATACAGTATTTACAAACGAGTTTCAACATCGAATTACGATTCATTTGCATTAAAGTATAATCAAGGTCTTTATCTATGTTTGATAACATGGGTATACAGATAAAGAAATAACAAACCATGAAATAATGAATTATATTAAAATAAAGATTGTTAATTACAACTGAGTCAATAAAATCCCTAGTCAACAGTTGACTTGCAGGACATCTACTCTAACAATCTACATATATTAAAAGTTAGAACCCCTTGCTGCCAACATATATCATAAATTTGTAGTATTTCTTTAAATTTATAAGTTTCTCTTTTCTTTGAGAATAGGTATAATTATGATGGTGCGAGTTCCAGCCAAATAACTGCAGCGACTGATGTTGGCGGAATGATCCCCGGTTGGATGCTATGATATGTGTGTGAAGCATTTCATAAAAATAAAACAAAGAATCCTCCAAGCATATATATATATATATATATATTCTTGGTTGATTGCACTTTAATTAATTTCAAGAAGTTTATTAGTCAAGGTATATATGTGTTTGAAACATTATACAGTAATTAAATGACATGGACTGTGCCTTGCCTTTAATTTGACGAACTTATTGACCTTAAAGTTCGTGATTTCATGTTAATTTCGTCAATATATGGCGCCATTAAAATATTGTGCTACTCCTTTAGTTTCCCATTTGGTAGCCCAAATACAAGCCACAGTTGGCATAACTATTGTCATTGGGCTTCACCAACCACCTGGTATACACACACACACACACACATATAAGGTTTCAACTAAATGGTTACAGTATACAAATATTGAGATTCTTTGTAAGTTGCAAACAATTCCTCACAATATGATAGCAATGGGAAATATCTATTATAGTAAATTAAAATTGGATTTATAGATTCAATATCCCTCTACCCCCATTTATAATCTATGTCACTTAAAGATTTTTACATTTGGCGATACACTTAACCAAGAATGAATACTTTAAAATAATAATCTTACTAATTTTGTCTTTTAACCAACTTTTAATCGAGAACGTGCGGCTGCAAGCTATTTACATATATTAAGAGTTATGTTATTGTGTATTTGCATATCCATGATATAGGACCAAGTGATGTTTTAATTAATTAATTAATATTTTAACTTTTGATTATATAATCAAAATGATCTTGTCATCACTGATTTACATTGTATGCATGCATAGATTGAATTAGCAACAGATTTGTAGGTAAGGTTAAGACTATTATATATACTAGACTCGTGTGCACGTGTTGCGTGTAATTCTGAGTTTTCATGAATTTTTTAGATTTTTTTAAATAAATTTAATTTTCGTGCACAAAAAAAAAAAAAAAAAAAAAAAAAAAGAAATAGAAGGGCTAAAAAAATATGGGTACATACAATAAAGTAATATTTTAAATTTTTAATTGATAGGATTGTTGGCTTTTAAGAAATAAAAATAAAGGAATTAAGCACCAGCAATGGCCCCTCCAATCATATATATTTACTTGCACAAAATTGAAAAAGAAAAAATTATCAGAGGAATGCATACATTACTTAAATAAGCGATGGAGAAGTTGGCAAAAACGAAATCTTGAGTTACATTATCATCACATGATGATATAAGAAGAATATTGATTAGTAGTGCTGCTAAATTTTGCCACAATATATATTAAAATTTTAGAAACTGACTCTAAAGAAAGACAGATACTTTTAATTCTATAAGTAGACCAAACTTCCGAATTACTCAAATGATGCCTTATTTAGCCAATCAACCATGAATTTCGTCCATTTTTTTATGTCCGCAAAAGACACCTTTATACTAATTTTATGCAGCTAGTAGTCAAGGCTTTCACCCACTTCCCACGTGAATTTCCTAATACAATAATGTGATTTGAGAATATGATCCAAGATTTTAGCCCAACTGCCCAAGGGTCTATAGATTTCCATTAAAAGGATATATTCTGATGAGGAGGTACTTTTGGTAAATTAAATATATTCACATTACTTGAAAGAAAGAAAGACAACAGTAGACGTCGAATAGATGTCACATAAGTGACACGTTGGAGAATATTAAAGACAAATTCAAGAAATCAAGTTTAGAGTTTAGAAGTTGGACATAGAAAAATTAAATCGAATTATATGTAGAATATTTTGAAATGTTATAATAATGTGTGTGTGTGTCAAGGAATGGGAAAGATCGATCATGTCAACCTCTCATCTGTCATCCACTATATATATAGGGGTACTCACCAATTTAATAAACTATTCAATTTCACATGTAACTGATATTTCTTTTAAAAAAAAAAAAAAAGGTTCTCTCCAAATTCAACAATAAATTGTCACCGCTATATTGAAAATTTTGAACCCCACGGATTCAAAGAGGAATTGATTTTCATACACATTTTCCATTGCTATATATATATATATACCTTAGGGTTTCTTCCTTTTCCGTTTCCCTATGAAATTGACGATGGTCCCCCCATCTTTATAAGCAAACCCGTAAAACTTTAAAAGTAATTTACGTTATAATGCATGTTTCTTTCGAAAATAAATCCACAAGTATCTTAATTTGGACCACTTTTGGAACAAAACAACTATGGTTAGCAGCTCAAGTTGTACGAAATATAATATATTTCGTTCGCATTAACCTAAGATAAATTTGTTTTATAATAAAAAATTTTAATTTTATGGGCTCTATCAATTTTCATATATGTAGTCAGAAAGAGTGGACCACCATTAATTTTTGTTATGAATAATTCGAGTAATTGCCTGTTATATAAATTAAAAAGGGGTATTATCTTCTCCTTAAGCTCTTTCGATCTGAATTTCAAATTATTGCACGTACCATTTAGTCTTAAATTGGTTACACTCAGTTATCTGTATCATTAATTTGTTATACGATAATTTATTTCAAATTATAATTTAAAAATATTTAGCAGTTTTATTTCAATTTGATTTAAGTTTCCTAATTAATTAAATATGATATTCTTGTTTATATCTTTTCGAGTCAACTTCATAGCTTATAGTACTCCTACGATAAAGAACAGTACCGAGTACATAGGACAGATTGATGAGTTTCAATTCAAATTTAAATTAGAAACCTTCAGTTTTCAAGGTCTGTAAAATATAAAGGTTAGTAACTTAAGAAGGATATGCAATGTATAGAATTAGTTTAATTTCTTTCTAATAAATTAAAGCGTAATCAGGACAAAACCCTTGGCATCCAATTCCAACTAATTAAAGGGTTTAATTTGATCAGAAAAATAATATATAATTTTAGGGTAAGTTTAGATTTTTTTTTAAAAAAAAGCTTAAATTTTATTTTCTAATTGATTAATATTTTTTTAAAATATTTTTGAAAAAGCAATTTTCTGTTTGGATAAGTTTAAAAGGATTTTAAATTCAAAAATTCAAAAAACCCACTTTTTTTGTCTTCTTGAATTTGGTTTTTTGAAATCTCTTTAAAATAATAGATTGCTAGCTAGCCCAACATACTTTTAATTATTTTTTAAAAGAAAAATTTTCCTTGTTAAAACAACATTTGGAGGATAACACGAGTTCAGTCACAAGTTCAAATCCAAATGAGGATAAAAACTAAATAAGAGTCTTCTCCAAGTGTGTATAGATTATGGTTGCATTCGCATTTATCTGAGAGAACAAACCAAGATGGGGAAGGTCGTCCTCCCCAGGATTAGTCCCGAAAAAAGCTAGGATACCCTGTTTACCAAAAAAAATTCTACCGACCGTCTCCATCCAACGTTCAATTATTAATCCCCACAAATTTTTTGCATAGTTTTTAAAACCTTTAATGTTGTAATTAAGTGACTAGCAGGAGAACCGATGAGGAGAAGGGAGTAGAATATTAAGTACAAATTAGTTGCCACCATAAGGGTAACAGACTGGCAAAGCGTAGATATTGTTTCATGGTGGTTTATTTAGACAATTATAAGCTTTTAAAAGCTTTAAATATTCAATCTATAAAAAGAATACTGGCTACCTTTTATACAGCGATTTGGAAGTTGCCCCTGCCCCCTTATCTTGTAAATTACAGCAAAAATGAGAGATTAAACATTAATAAAATTAATGGTCATAGGAAGTACGAATACCATAATTTGATTCAAATGATATATGAATTTCTCCATTTCTTGGATTTGTAGTTTTGAATATGTATATATATATATACCCCAAAAAACTATAAATTTTTTGTTTTCTTTTGGTCTAAATAATTAGGGTTCAAAGATAGCTGAATAGGGAAGTAAATGAGGGCCCTTATATTTGACATCACATCGTACGAATTGTTCCAAACCTGTGGCTCAAAACCAGACATTAACGACTGCACCAGCCCATGACCAACCGCAACTCGACAACGCAATTCACCCACCCCACCACCACCACCCCCCACCCCCCTCTACTTCTTTTACTTTTCCACTTCGCTAATATATGTGTGTGTATACATTCACACACACACACAAACAAAGATCAAGAAAGAAAAATAAATAAAGAAAGATCCCTATATGCTTTAAGGAACATCATATGCCCTTGTCTTTGAACCACACCAAAGTAGAAACCACCATGTAATGTCAGGATAAGATCCCCATTCATGTCATCCCTTCATTAGTTTTGGTGTGTGGGATTGAGTCTGATGCTTAAAACAGGAGGATTCTGCGCTCAAAAAAAATCTAGGGTTTTGTGTTTCATAACTTCATAGACTTGGCAGCTTCTCAGTATCTGTCCATCTTTTTTGTTTTATATCACTCGGATAAAAGTAAGAGATGGGGAGAGGTAGGGTTCAGTTGAAGAGGATTGAAAACAAGATTAGCAGGCAAGTCACCTTCTCCAAGAGGAGGTCTGGTTTGCTTAAAAAGGCTAATGAGATTTCTGTTCTGTGTGATGCTGAAGTTGCTTTGATTGTTTTCTCCTCCAAAGGAAAGCTGTTTGAGTACTCTACTGATTCCAGGTTTATTTTTCTGCAGATCCCATTTCAAGATACTTAACTTAACTTCTCTTCATGATTTACACACACAGAAAACAAAAAAGAAAAAAGAAAAAACATCGAGAGACATACCGAATCGAATTAAGAGTTATCTGGGTCGTGATCAGATGATTTTCTTTGAGACAAAATATGATTTTTTTTCACTTACTTCGATTTCATGTACGTCATTTGAAAAGTTTTCAAGTAATCGCATCAGCCCATATATTATCTTGGTTCTTGGTGTGAATGATGTTTTCTGATTTAGTTTATAAAAGTCTTAATTAGTTTATTTTGAACACTTTTGCTTTTGTTATCGTCTGCTCTTTTAAAGTTGCTTAGTTTTTTAGAGGCGGGATTAGGAAATCCTGTAATAAATTCGACATAACCTAAGTGGACATTAATATTTTAAGATTTTGATCGATGAAACAGTCTATAGACTACAATTTATGAGGTCTTTTTAGCAATATGACACATATATGCATTTTATATGAATCCCAAGCTTTTGAATTTGGAATTTGGCTGCCCAAAAATTTCAGGCTTTAAATTTTTCTTCGCTTTCTACTTTCTTGGGTTAATAATGAGCTGAGTTTGGTGAATATCAACTGTAAGAATTATGTTAAATTTAATTTATAGGAGATCTATACCTTGATCAGTACTAGTATATTGGCTAGCTCAGCTAGCTTCTGATCAGTCTACTTAATAGTACCAAGTCTTTGAACTGATGTGTTAGATTAATATTTACATATGTGACAGATCAGTCAAGCTGTCACACTTGTACATTTTACGTATGCCTTTCTGTCAATCGTTTTATAAACTTTAGAAAAAATAAGATGGTGCTTGTGTAGAAGGATCAAATCGCTCAACGGTCCGTTCCAGAGGTTTGAAAATTCGGACAAATGTGAAAATGGTTTCTTTAACAAACAGGTGCAAATACATGTAATTATACCTATTATCGACACCGGAACGATTGCTGTGGTAAATACAGCATCAGTTTCTTTTATGGTTACCTAGCTAAGTGTGTGTCATTGTTATTTTAATTTCACTTTAATCTTTATATTTTAGCATGGAAAGAATTATCGAACGATACGAGAGACGCTCCTATGCTGAGAACAAACTTGCCACTGTAAGTCAACCCGAGGTATGCGTACTAAATCTGCAGACAGGTTTATTAATTTCTAGGTGGTGTTTCATCTATTTCTTGATGTTTTGGTTTCGTTATCAAGGAAAATTGGAGTGCCGATTATCCAAAACTCATGGCTCGGATAGAAGTTCTGCAGAGAAACATGAGGTACAGATTTCATGTGATCTTAACATTGGATCGGTACACTGGCGATTTTCTATAGTTATATTGGACATAAATGTGCAGTGACAATGAGTTCTTGATAATTCAGATTCAATATTGATATGATTAAATGTAAATGCACTTATAATTTATCAAGGCCAACCTATTTCTTAAAAAACTTAAAGTTCTTTAAAATGTTCAATATTTAGAATAATGATTATGCAATTCATATTTCCTAGACAATTAATTAGCCTTATTTAGAAAATAGTTCATCGATAGATTTCTAGGAGTATAAACAAATTGATTCAGTACCGAATGTTAAATAGATATTGACAGGATAAAGTAACATCCAAGCCGGTTCGAACAATGCATTTGGGCATTTCAAATTACTTGTTCATGTATGCTGTAATTTTTCTTAAATTTACAAGAAGTATACGTATGATCAAAGAACAATAAGTTTAAATTTTGCTGAATTAATGTATAGTTTTTTTTTTGTTGAATAAGAATTAATTATTGTTTTATATTGATTTTGTAGCAACTACATGGGTGAAGCTTTAGACCCTCTTAGCTTTAGAGAGCTCCGGAGTTTGGAACAACAGCTTGACAATGCTCTCAAGCGTATACGTACAAAGAAGGTAAGGTACATTTGAATTAATTCAAATCTCGAATTGTGAACGAGTATACGAATGATATAAATATTAATCTCTATATTTTTAACATCATTTTAATATTATTTGTTATGTTTGAAATGCGTACTCAGAACCAGCTGATGAACGAGTCCATTTCTCAGCTTCAAAAGAAGGTAACACCAGTTACACTTTAATATCTGGTGTTTGATTTCATTTCTCAGCTTGTGTATACGTATATATGACTTTTAATTGAGTAAATTATAACATTGGGATATATGAGGTGAGATGTCAAGAATGAGCCCCTAAATCATAGATTTTATAAATTTTTCCAAAGATTTTTATATTTATATATATATATATATATATATCGTACGTGAGTGCTATAGCCAATTAGCTAGCTAGCTTCCAGATATAGGTTGAAATGAAATTGTAGCCAATTGAATAATTTAAATTGATGGTGGTGTATAAATTATATCTGAAAGTTGAAATTTAAATATCGGGTTCGATTCTATAATGTTTTTCGAGAATAAAACAAAAAAGTAGTGTAGTCTAAAAAGATGTTTTCTTCAAAGATTCTGTCTCTACAACTTAGGGTTCTTAGATGCTATAAAATCTTCTTATTTTTCTTTTGGGAATTTATGACAGGAGAGATCTCTGCAAGATCAAAACAACTTACTCAAAAAGAAGGTGAATTTTATAACTTTTTTCATCAATTTCTTTCTTCACGCCTTGATTTAAAAAAAAACAGTACTTAATTTAATCAAGTACTTGTTCTTATTATGGAAACAAAACAGCTGAAAGAAGAGGGGAAACCTGAAAGGCCGGTAGAGGTGGAAGGGGAACCAGATTCAGCTCTTGCTCTATCTGCAGAACCCTTGATGCCTCCTCGTGCATTGCATATAATTTTGCCGTCTCTCACCATCGGGTACGTACTATATACATCTTTTAAAAAACTGTCACCATCGTTATCATGTTATCGATCAATTCACAGTGTTAATACCGAAAATGAAAATTGTGCAAGCTATAAAACAAAAAATATGATTCTCCTTTATCTTTGCTTTTTTAAAAAAAATCTAAGACATCTATTATATTTGCCTAGATCATTTATCCATAGTTTTAGCTTGACCTTTTTTTTTCTTTTTCTTTTTCTTTTTTTTTTTTATCGAGTTTGTAGTTTTTAAATAATAGAGTTTTGGGTGGTTTTATGCAGCGGCGAGCCCCGGCAGTGGACAGAAGAAGCAAATCAAATTCAGAATTCAAATTCCAACACCCTTATTCCGCCGTGGCTCCTCCGCCATGTGAACCAACGATAAAGATTTCAGTGGATCATTTTTAATAAATTTTGTTAATTTAATGTGGTAACGAGTTGAATAACTGGCATTCATAATATATGTTTGTGGAAACTGCGTACTGTAGAATTAAGCCGTTGCTCTCTTGTTAAGAATTTGCGGCCTTCCAATCTACATTTGGAAGAAAATAATTTTAGTAAATTGTAAAATATTATTATTAATAATATTATTGTTGTTGTTGTTTTTGAACTGCAGCATCGCTGAGTAACATGGTGAAAGTCGAAGGGACGACCAGAAAAAGAACAAAAATGTAAAATGATGGACTACTTAATAAAATATACCAGCGTCCGAAATACACCGATGTGTGCATGTAATATAATATATTTAATATTATTTTTTAATTATAAAATATTAATAAGTTGTAAAAGAAATAACGTTGATTAGAATAAATAAATAAAGTATATATAAATAGGAAGGAAGTCGTGGGAATATTTTTATAGTCGTGGAAAATTACAATATAGTAGACTATTCTTTCTTCCCATCTTTCTTATTTTTAGCACTAATTTTGATAGTTCACTTAAAATTATCAAATGTGGTTTGTATAATGTCATCTCGCAGTAAGAAATGTATATATTATTGTTTTTAGAGTTATCTGAGCTCGTATATTAGTTGACCGTTTGGCACGGTTATGAGGTTTAATTATCTTGTCGACATTTTTCTCAAGCCAACTTTTAGCAAAAAACTTGTCCAATGTTATTATCTAATTAGCTTAGTTTGCAAGTTATTGAGTTAGTACTATGATTTATTCAATACACACCGTGAGTTCTCATGTCATTTTTTTTAAGAGATATATATATTATTTGAAACGATATTATGTGTTAAATTTATAGAACAATTACAATTTTTTTTAAAAAAACTCAGCCACGTCGTAGCCCGAAGTCAATCCACGATTGTTGAACTTGATGAAAATTATTTCATTGAGTATGTAAAGAAAAGGAAGCTTCCACACTGATTTTGAATAATGCCGCCACTGATCGGATGGTTGGTTGGTCTGGTCATTGGTCAATTTCTTTTGTTTCCGTTAAATAAATCATCCCCGTCAAATATTCGTTTTTTTAAGGTTAGTCAACATAAAAATTCTGGTAGATAAAGAGATGCAGGCGTAGTAGGTGATCGAGTTCTATTCTATGCGTTCGAGCTACCTGCAGCATACATTCCGAATTCCTCGTATTCCCAGGTTTGTTTCCCTTTTAAAGTTTCAGAAATCGTTCTACTGAGATATTTTCTTGTGATGTTCGCTCATAAAATTGTGTATCCCGATTCCTTTTGAGGGTTGTGATTCTTGGGTCCTTTTTGTTTTGTGTTTTGATCGAATCGATAAAAAAGACCCAAACACATCTGACGATTAACGGTTTTCGTTCTGATTTAAAGAAAGTTTTGATTTTTATTTCTTGGGTCAGAATTATGTGGCTCGGCTCAGTTTTATACTACATACAAGTGTGCCATTTTATACCTCGCAGATGCAGTTCAAAAGGATCGAAAATGCTGATAATTGACTTTGCATGATTTGGCTTCTTTTTAAGTTTAAGGTGGAGTTGTATTCAGTCAAATATTGTTGAACAATAGATTAGAAAAGTGCAATAGGAAGTAGGAAACAACGGTTGGCATGAACAAGTGTGTCCATTGCTAAGTGATTGAGATTTTCATACAAATATACACTAATAAACGAGGTAGTGAACAAAAAACCCTGCTATATCTTTAAGAAACATGTAAACTCTGTCAAGAATTTATGTTATCTTTTAATCAGATGCCAAACTTAACTAAAGCCATGGAACTGAATTCTTTCCCCCTTGCTAGACTAGTACATATGTTGCTAAAGCTTGCTGCCCCTCTCAATATGAAGGTGCTGTGTAAAATCTGCCTTTTTATTATGGTATGAGTGGCTTGAATACGTCTCCAAAATTTTCAGATCGATCTCCATGGCCTCAGTTAGTAGCAGCAGCAACGGAAAGAAACTTATTAAAATTGATATTAGTGCCGATACTGTGTGCCCATGGTGCTTTGTGGGGAAAAAGAATCTTGACAAAGCTATAGGTTTATCCAATGATAGCTACAATTTTGAGGTACAATTGAGTCGTGTTTTGTTTATTTAAATTTGTTTTTGTTGTATGCTTCCTACTTTTTACTCAATCAGTCCTAATTTCTGTGTTGCAGATCAAGTGGCATCCCTTCTTACTTATGCCATCTGCACCCAAGGAAGGCGTCAATAAGAAGGAATTTTACCGCAATAAGTTTGGGTCTCGAGCTGAACAGATCGAAGCTCGGATGTCAGAGGTTCCTTTTGTTTCTTGGCACCCCCTTTATATTATACAGTATAAAGGAGAGGTTTTTTTTGCGTTTCACATTCTGCTCAATAAGTATCACAAAATTTATTCTTTCTGTTTTGACAGATTTTCAAGGGGCTTGGAATGGACTATGACATGTCTGGACTTACGTAAGTTGCTCTTAAATCGATGGAGTTAGTTTGATGTGGTGATACCCGTTTTTCCTGTGTGCTTGTGAGGGCATGTACTCCTGATTAATATTTAATGACCAAACAACCAGGATATCTTAATGTAAACAGCGAAAGCGATTAAAATTTTTCATTTTGGGCCTACCAAAATTTCGGCATGACCTATTCCTAAATAGGACATCCCAAAAAAATTCAAAACACAACAATAACTTTATACGCTCGAAATAAAGTCATAACATCAATTCACGACCTATCGCCGCACTGGCCAGAACTAAACACATGCAGAGCCGACAAGGCTCGATCACACAACCATCAATTCAAAACATCGTAAAAATAACAGTACAGCTACACGGGGCATCTCCCCGGTAAATGTATGACTCCATAATATAGTATATATATATCTGGGAACTCTCAACCATGACTCGACGACTGGGCACCACTACCTGACGCTCCACCAGACGCGTCAAATCCTCCTGGATAACCTCCTATGGCATCAAAAACAACCACAGTACGACGAACCAGTAATATTACGACAAATATAACTGACATGAAATGAAATAAAGTAAAATGCGATACAATGCAATGCGTGAAAGGTAACAACCGATAACGGATACCAAACGGAGTCCAAATGAATCGCATCAACAACAGTAACAGTGACCACCCGTGCCAGGAACGTAGCAACGCAACATCAAGTCGCCACTCATCCATGCACGTAGCATCGAGGGTACGGGAGCTACCCGCTCAGCCCTCATGCAAGTCATCAGGAGTGCTAAACCTACCCACCCGCTCCATCGATGACGCAACAACTCGATAGATCAATATCAATATCAATAGCAATCAAAGGAGTCAAGGCTCGAAATGCTATGCACTAATAGTATCAATACAAATAAATGCATGAATGCAATCACGTATTCACAAAAGCACATAAAGCACGCCACAAATCATTACAACATACTCAACGTCATCTCACGTCATAATAGACGTCGTAATGAAAACAGTTCATACGTACCTCAACTGACTTTAATTTACTACAAAATATCTTAAATATTTCTCGAAAACTCCAATCCTGTGGCAAAATTATTTATTGCACATTAATTCCTATCTTGGTTAAATAATCAAGGAATTTATCGAAAGAAATTCCAAAATTCACTAATTTAGCCTAAAATTCCAAAAATCCATAATTTAGGCTTTAATATTTTTAAAATTAATATACGACAATTCTATAGCAGCTAAACACCTAATTATTGAACACGAAAATTCGGAAATCCAATTATATAAATCTGAATTTTCGAAATTAATCCAAATAAATTCCGAAAATCTGGTTGATACCTCTAATCGGCTCAATTCTTGTACCTACAATCAATAATATAACAATTATCAATATTTGTACCAAATTTAACCCCACAAAAATACAACCACCTTGCTGGAATCATGATTTGTACCTCAATATATATACCAAAATGAAGCTTATGACCTAAAGAACAAAAGCCCTCAATCAATTTCCGAACTCCGGCGACGTACGGCGACGATTTAACGAAGAAACAGATGACGGGTTTCGACGGGTTTTCAGAAGGCACGATCTCACCTAGCAAGAGTGGTATCAATGGATAGCTCTCGTCAAGAGCTTTCCAACCATATATTTACTTGAATTTTTCTGCGACCGGTGCGGGCACAATCGGCGGTCAAAGGTGACGACGGTGGTGTGAAAATTTGAACAGAAAGGTACGGGAGAGGAAAGAGTGAATTCGTGTGTGTTTATAGGTGTAGTGTGTGAGAGAGAGTGTATTATAATATATATATATATATATTAATATTAATATTATATGAGTGTTTATCTTTTATTTTTTCGGGGTTCGAAACTTGACCCGGCCTATTTTATTTCAATTTTTGTGTGCTATAAAATTTAAATATGTATAAACACACCATTTAATTATCTGGCTAATTATTTTAAATTCCTCAATTTAAAATAATAAATCTTAATTATCGCCAAATAACATATAATTAAATCCGGTCATTACATTTTCATATTCTCAACTAAATGTGACGCCCACTATAAGTGTTAGCAGAGATAATTTGTATATGATCGAGTCTCTGTCCTTTTTAGAATCAACATAACTCGATTTTTTAATTTGTGCGATAGTCCATCAATATTTCACGTAAAGCAATGAACTTGGATGTCGTAGAAATTTTAAAACCTGAGAAAAAAAAATTTTAAACTCTTGATTTTGGCTTCAAGTATCTGGTCGAACGAGACTACAGTTTCCGTTGTTTAGGAGTTCAGAATCTAGCCACTTCATCTTGTTTGTCGGTTTTCATTACTCGAGTAGGCAACGCTTTAGAGTAAAAAGGTGGTCTTTTGTACAGAGTTGTTTCTGACAATTTTCTCGGATGCACAGGGGAAATTCTTTCGATAGCCATAGGGTACTGTATTTTGCTGGACAACAAGGGCTTGATAAACAACATAAACTCGCAGAGGAACTTGGCAGTGGCTATTTCACACGTGGAAAGTACATTGGCGACGGGTGAGTAGAGTTGCTAGTGGTTTCGTTTTGTTAGAATCTCTTTAGAAAATGATATTGTGGGTCTGAATAATCTTTAATCTTTGTTTTATCCTTTGGAAATTAGCATGATTATGTTTTTTTCTTCATCTACAGGGACTTTCTAGTAGAGTCCGCTAAAAAGGTTGGAGTTGAAGGCGCAGCCGAGTTTCTTGAAGATCCCAACAATGGAATCAAGGAGGTAGTATTTCCGAACGAGAAAACTATCCCATTTTGTTGTGCTCTTTTTTCTACACCGAAGTGAATGCAAAGGATCCATGCAATTTTTGTTTTTCTTGAAGGTTAATGAAGATTTGAAGCGCTACTCGTCCCATATAACCGGTGTTCCACATTTTGTTGTAAGTCACGTTTAAGCAAGCATATAGTGTTGATTTTGAATGTTAAAAAAAAAACGCTAATCTAGTCAATATTCTTGATAGATAAACGGCAAGCACCAGTTGAGTGGCGGCCAACCGCCGGAGGCCTTCCTCAAGCTATTTCAATTGGCTGCAAAGGAGAGCTCCTAGTTTTTTTGAAGGCAAAAACGGGTTCGTCTTGCCGATGGCTGATCAATGTTCTCTGTTAATTAAACGAGAATTCAATGACAAAATTTCATGTAGTTATCATTTTGAGTACCTCATCGTAGTGTCGTCAAGTGTGATTGTCGGGTTCAAATCCGTATGTCGTATTTGTATGTTATGAATAAACTTGGTCGTTTCAAGATAAATATATTGTGATACAGGTGTGCACCAATTCGATTTGGGCGGTTTCCATTTTGTAGATATCAAAATCTTTTACTTCAGGTTTGTTGGGGAATTACACCCCGAAGCGATGCCAACCACGATGATAATAGTACCCAAAAATTGCGGAATAAAATAACCAACAAGAACACAAAGATTTACGTGGTTCACCCAATATAGCCTACGTCCACGGAGCACTGCAACTTTTATAACTGGAAGAAATATTACAACAAGTGTATACACCAATACACTCAATATTTCTCACACTCCCAACCCGAGTATACCGAGAAAATAATTTCTCTAACTCACACAAGAGAATTCCCGCACTCAAGAAAAAAATACACTCTTTTTTTCTATGCACTCTCTATTTATCAAAGCTAAAAAGCTTTTGATTTTGGGATACAATAACTGAAGGAATTGAGCTCTATTTATAACTAAGTTCTTCCTGCAGTTTTTGTAAACATTCCGATGTGGGATGAAATATTCTGAATATTTTATTTGCGTGGGTCCCTCCACTTGCCTAACAATTCTCCCACTTGAAGACTTGATTTCAATCATGTCTTCACACCATCAGTGCAGCAGCTCATATTTCTCCATTTATACTTGCAGTCCAACTGAAGTTGAACACAACTTCAGTTTGTCCATGGTTACCATCTTCGTGAGCATATCGGCTGGATTTTTACTTCCAGGAATCTTCTCCAGCATCAAGACTCCATCTTCCAGCACTGATCTGATGAAATGGTACCTAACCTGTATATGCTTTGTCCTAGCATGATAAACAGGATTTTTTGCTAAATGAATAGCACTCTGACTGTCACAGTATAATGTGCTATCTTCAAGCTTCTGACCCAATTCCTCCAGAAAGGATTTCAACCATATCATCTCCTTGCTAGCTTCTGTAACTGCAACATACTCAGCCTCAGTAGTCGAAAGCGCAACAATCTTTTGCAGCTTAGACACCCAGCTTACAACTGTACCACCTAATGTGAACACATATCCAGTAGTACTTTTCCTGCCATCCAGGTCACCACCCATATCGGCATCGACAAAACCCTGTAAGCCAAATTTTGATCTCCTGAAGCATAAAGAACAACTAGCAGTACCTTTCAAATACCTGAGAATCCACTTAACTGCTTCCCAGTGTTGCTTTCCTGGATTACTCATAAACCTGCTCACAACTCCCACTGCATGTGCTATGTCTGGTCTTGTGCACACCATTGCATACATGAGGCTTCCGACAGCAGAAGCATAAGGAACCTTATTCATATAAGCCTGCTCCTGCTCCGTCGATGGTGATTGTGCTTTGGTTAGTTTGAAATGACTAGCCAAAGGAGTACTCACAGATTTAGCTTCATCCATATTAAATCTGCTAACCACCTTTTTCACGTACTCTTCTTGAGATAACTTCAAGAATCCATTCACCCGGTCTCTGAAGATCCTCATTCCAAGGATTTGCTTTGCAGCACCCAAATCCTTCATGGCAAATTCCTTTGATAAATCTTTCTTGAGTTTATCAATTTCTTCCAGACAAGCTCCAGCTATCAGCATATCATCTACATATAGCAGTAGTATGATATAAGAACCGTCAAACTTTTTCACATAACAGCAGTGATCAGCTTGACACCTTAGGAATCCATTTTCACTCATGAATCCATCAAACTTCTTGTACCACTGTCTTGGAGCTTGTTTGAGACCGTACAAGCTCTTCTGAAGTTTGCATACCATTCTCTCTTTTCCCCGTACTTCAAAGCCCTGTGGCTGCTTCATATAAATTTCTTCATCTAGGTCACCGTGAAGAAACGCAGTCTTTACATCCAACTGCTCCAAATGTAAGTCTTCCTTCGCCACTAGTCCAAGTACAGTCCTGATAGTGGTTAATTTAACCACCGGAGAGAAAATCTCGGTGTAATCAATTCCTTCCCGTTGTTGGAAGCCTTTTACAACAAGTCTTGCCTTGTACCGCTTGCTACCATCATGCTCTTCTTTTAACCGGTACACCCACTTGTTATGTAACGCCTTTTTGCCTTGCGGAAGTTCTGTCAACTCCCACGTCTGATTGGATGACAGTGAATCCATCTCATCTTCCATGGCCAACTCCCACTTGGTTGAATCATCATTTTGCATTGCCTCTTCATAAGTCTCCGGTTCACCTTTGTCTGTCAGCAAAATATAGTGAAGTGCAGGGGAGTATCTATCAGGTGGTCTAATGGTTCTCAAAGATCTCCTGAGTTCAATCACCGGAGTTTGTGGGTCATCATCTTGTGCAGTTTCTTCTTCATCTTCCTGGTTACTGGTTTTCGATTCATTCACAGGAATGTTTGTCAATGGCACTTCATCAGTCTTCTTGACTTCAGGACATTCATCTCCAGCTCCAATGTCTGACTTGTCCTTGTACAGAAGTTTCTCATTAAAGATTACATCCCTGCTCCGAATGATCTTCCGATTTTGGTCATCCCAGAAACGATAACCAAACTCATTATCTCCATAACCAATAAAGAAGCACTTCTTTGATTTCGGATCAAGTTTTGTTCTGCTTGCTGAATCAATATGAACATAGGATAGACATCCAAACACTTTCAAGAAAGAAAGGTTTACTTCTTTGCCGCTCCAAACCTCTTCGGGTATTTTGTAGTCCAGTGGTACCGAAGGTCCTCTGTTGATCAGATATGCTGCAGTGTTAACAGCATCAGCCCAGAATGATTTTGGCAATCCAGAATGCAATCTCATGCTCCTTGCGCGTTCATTCAAGGTCCTGTTCATCCTTTCAGCTACACCATTCTGTTGAGGTGTACCAGGAATGGTTTTCTCCATCTTGATCCCGTTCTGTGCACAATATTTCTTGAACTCATCATCTTCATATTCTCCACCATTGTCAGACCGTAAGCACTTCACCTTCAAGTTGGTCTCATTTTCCACCATGGCTTTCCACCTTTTAAAGGTCTCGTAAACATCAGATTTATTTTTCAGAAAATAAACCCAAACTTTTCTACTCGAATCGTCAATGAATGTGACATAGTATCTCGAGCCTCCAAGGGATGTCACAGGAGATGGTCCCCATACATCAGTATGAACCAGCTCCAACTTTGCTGCTTTCGGTTCTTTACCGCCTTTTGAAAAGCTCACCTTCTTCTGCTTTCCAAAGATACAGCTTTCACATAGTTGGTGTTCAACAGTCTTTAATTCTGGTAGCTTTCCTTTTGACACCAACATCTTCATTCCCTTCTCACTCATGTGTCCAAGTCTATAATGCCATAGACTTGAATTGGCTCCAGCATCCACAGCTGCTAATGTGTCTCTGCAACTGGAAGTCATATACAATGTTCCAGTTTTCTTTCCTCGAGCAACAATCATGGCTCCTTTGTTCACTTTCCAGGAACCATCACCGAAGGTCACATTGTGGCCTTCATCATCGAGCTGTCCCACCGAGATCAGATTGCGTGTCAAATTTGGTACATGTCTGACTTTGTTGATTTTCCAGACAGATCCATTTGACATCTTCATCCGTACATCACCCATACCAACAATTTCCAAGGGTTTTCCATCAGCCAGGAAAACTTTTCCGTAATCGCCAGCGATGTAATTATCAAATACATCGCGATCACCAGTGGTATGAAACGAAGCTCCCGAGTCCATAACCCAAGAATCAACAGGGCTTTCCATGGATAATAGCAGAGCATCATGTACTTCATCAGTGACAGCATTGGCATTATTTTTCATTGATCTGCAGTTCTTTTTCAGGTGACCAGTCTCACCACAGCTCCAGCACTTCATATTCTTTTCAGAGATGTTTTTGTCTTTTCCATTTCTTGACTTGGATCTACCGCGCCATCGGTTGGAACTCCTTTCACCACTCCTGCCTCTTCCTCTGTTATCAAGATTTAGAGCAGATCTCGATGATGTTGCTTCACCCGAGTCTTTCCTGCGAACTTCTTCAGCTAGGATTTGATCTCTAACATCATTGAGTTGTAGTTTTCCTTTTCCAACAGAGTTGCTAACCGCTGCCCGCATCGGTTCCCAAGTTTCTGGTAAAGACGCCAGAAGAATAAGTGCACGAATCTCATCATCAAATTTGATGTCCACCGATGTCAGCTGGGAGACAATCGTGTTGAATTCATTTATGTGTTTTGCCACCGAAGCACCTTCTCCCATCTTCAAGTTGAATAACTTCTTCATGAGATGTACTTTGTTGTTTGCTGATGGCTTCTCGTACATGTCTGACAGAATGGTCATCATCTCCTCCGTGGTTTTGGCCTCCGCCACGTTATGCGCCACGTTCTTTGTTAGGGTCAATCGTATGACACCTAAAACCTGTCGGTCAAGGAGCTCCCAATCATCATCCTCCATCTTTTCCGGTTTCTTTCCTGATAGAGGTTGATGGAGCTTCTTACTGTACAGATAATCTCTTATCTGTAACCGCCAGAACGAAAAATCTGTTCCATCGAACTTGTTGATTCCTGGTCCCGATCCATCATCTCCGGCCATCACTTCTCTAGCCTTAGCAAAAAATCTAAAAAATCTTTTCTGATGTGGAAGATCAGACAAAGCTGCAACCACAGAGCATACTCAGAATTCTTAAGAATTTTCACAACAAGGCTCTGATACCAGTTGTTGGGGAATTACACCCCGAAGCGATGCCAACCACGATGATAATAGTACCCAAAAATTGCGGAATAAAATAACCAACAAGAACACAAAGATTTACGTGGTTCACCCAATATAGGCTACGTCCACGGAGCACTGCAACTTTTATAACTGGAAGAAATATTACAACAAGTGTATACACCAATACACTCAATATTTCTCACACTCCCAACCCGAGTATACCGAGAAAATAATTTCTCTAACTCACACAAGAGAATTCCCGCACTCAAGAAAAAAATACACTCTTTTTTTCTATGCACTCTCTATTTATCAAAGCTAAAAAGCTTTTGATTTTGGGATACAATAACTGAAGGAATTGAGCTCTATTTATAACTAAGTTCTTCCTGCAGTTTTTGTAAACATTCCGATGTGGGATGAAATATTCTGAATATTTTATTTGCGTGGGTCCCTCCACTTGCCTAACAAGGTTAAATACCATATGTGATATTTCATATTTAAATGACAATTAGTAAACTTTGCTCGAAGAGATTAACATTTCCGGCCTATTTCTTATTCAAAACATGTTTTGTGAGAAATAAAAAGGTGTCTTCACAATTGGCTTGTTCCTATACCCCATCGGAGGATAAACAAGTGCTATAGCATCTGCTAATTTGCTCACCAATAGAGTAATTGGTGGTGATGACAAGATCCTGATTCGAGCCAGACTTCAAATTCGAGCATTTAATAATAATGAAAATAAAGGAAAATACTCCTGCCGATTCGCCCACACCCCATCACGGTTGCATCGCGCATCTCTGTTCTCACAAAACAGACATAGCCGCACGCATAGCCTCAGAAGTCATGTTTGTTTTAGATTCATTCGACACTTGTTCGTCTTTGTATGAAAGCTTAAGCTAAAATCTTGAATAATATAAGAAACGTAAGTGGAAGAACATTCAAATGCAAATAACTGTCAATGTTATGCTCATGAATACAAAGATAACTCTTGTATAAGGTTTATTTACAACAACTTTACTGAGTTTTTTTCTTTCTTTGATGTGTTGGTGTCGTTGCATCCACGAGAAGAACTTCTGGGATACTCTACGGCGACTCATCAAATGCCATTACCTAGGAAACCAGAGGAAAATATCCAGAATTAAAACGAAATCTTGATGGTGAGAAGTCGAGCAAAAAGATTTTGATGTTCAACTTACTAAATACCAGGCGTACATAACGTAGCAAAACTCTAGTTAAATGAGACATGCATGATTCAACTTAATGGTAGCTGCATTTTCTCCCTATTGAATTTGATGTACTAGAAATACAGGTGGATATAGCACGCAACACAATACGATATTTTTACATGATTCGACCATGAATAAGCATTATTCACAACACAATTCTCAGAGTGCTCAAACTATATCAATCATTTTTAATTTAAAATACAATCATTTCCCTTTCATATAGCTGAAATTATCTTCACATAAATATGGTATGAAATGTCTCCTAAACCTAAACTGGCTAACAAATCATATGAATGTGCTTGATAATCAGTAAAATATCCATCTAATTTCAGAAAATATTATGAAATTTCAAGCACAGCGTTAGAAAGGATCCCAAGTTTTTCTCTACTCTGTATTTTCTTCAACACAAGAAATGCACATAGAAAAGTGGAGCTATAGAGTTGTGTCTAATGTCCCACATCGGCTGAATTAAGTCATTGAGAGTTACGTATATAATCTTGGACAATCCTTCTCCTTGAGCTAACTTTTGGGTTTGATCACGTTCAAATCTCAATTTAACATATCAGAGTCAATACCCACTGTTATGAGTTAGACTGTTCTATAGAACACCTGATAATATATTGTAAACTTAATGCTCCAGTTATTATGTGTTAGACTGTCCTATGGACCACCCGATAACGTATTTTAAACTTAACGCTCCAGTTATTCATTCTCGGGCCTAAGATATCTCACATCGGCTGGATTTGCATTTATTGAATCATTCTCGAGCGTGAGATATCTCACATCGGCTGGATTAAGTCCTTAAAAGTTGCATATATTGAATTAGGTCAAAATCTTAATCTTAACAAGTTGGAACCAGTACAATCCTTTCTACTGGTTAAACAAGATCAGCAGAAGAAATTGAACATGTTCATTCAAGAACATATTTGTTCAATATCGATAAAAAAAAGTGAACTAACTCGCTACAGTTTAACAAACTGTGCATAAACTTTGATTAAGAGAGCCGATCTTACATCCTTTAAAGTCTATGGTAAAGAGGAAAAATTCAAGGGCTGTGGCGCTGTGCAGATATAACTCACTAAGCACACAAAGCAGAAAATGGTAACATTAACGACATCATAATGTTCAGACTTTACCGTGCCACAAACTGGGCAGTTGTCACTTCTTTCCATCCACTCATATATACAGCCAAGATGAAAATGGTGAGAACAACTTGTCATTATCTTTGGGTTCTCTTTTGTATATTCTGCACAAGAGTATACATAAAAAATAAGAAAAACAAAAACTCACAATAAGAAATAAGACATACGTGAGTTTAACATGCAACATAAGAAACAAACTCAACCCAACATGAGCAAAATATTTTGAGCTCTGCAGAGGAATCCATGATTGTTCAAGTTCCATATTTAAAATCACAACTTCGTCACTAATGTTACCTAACCCTAGTACGTTTAAACAAGCAAAATTAAGAATAGGTAAAGAAAATTCACATATTAACACCATTCACCGAGTTGGAGCATCCTAAAACTCGACCTATGGTAATGTTTCGTTATTCTTCCTGAGTGATGATGCCACGTTAAATATTTTTCGCAAGACGAACACGATTATATCAGTAATTGCAGAGAGAAAATGCAAGAAGTAGCTTTACTGCCTACCTTCAAGACATGTTGGACAGACATCTTCATCATCTGAAGTAGTATAAATATGCGCAAATCCACTTGTTGTTTTGCCTGTTGAGAGCTTCAGTGATAATTTTGAATTATAGTCCTTTGATCCATCTTCACATGTAAATTCATTCCATTTATTCTTTTTACTCATGGACTCAGCCTCTTCATCAACTTCACTTGTTCTTAGTGGTTCGGTTTCCTGATCATGCGAATGGCTTGAGCCTTTTTCCCTTCGGGAGACTAGTCCATCACGCTGCAACCGGAAGTATCTTGGATCTGCGTCATATGGTAAAGGTCTTGGAGGAGAACGATAAATATCAGCTAAAGAGTTATCAAGTGATGCCACAGAACTTAGAGAGCCAGTCGCCTGAGTGGATGAAGGTATAGTATGTTCATCTCCTCTATGAAACAGTGAGGCATACTGCATAAGTAAAGTTTTATCAAGATAAGACTAATGACATTTAGTAAATTTCAGTAGCCTATGCAGGAAGTGATTTAGTCAAAGGCCTTCATGCTATCTCACTCTTAAAGTTTCTTGTGAGCATACATATTTATATCTAGCATAATGTAAAAAATATATATTTCAACACTCTAAATTTTTTAGATCTACCTCCTATGTGTAAGAGTAGTTCGTAGCAAGTTTGTATAACCACGAGATCTAGCTGAAAACTCAATGCCACGTTTGAATTCATTTATGTAATTTTATTGGACGCGTTGTCCAAAAAATGCGGTTTTTTTAAAATCATATTGAGGAATTTAATAAATATTTCGTTTTGCTTTCTGAAGGAAATATTTTTTTGCCATAGAAGTCACACCATGTAATAATATGTTGAGCTATGTACATTTATAATAATTAATACGATGTTTACTAGATTAAGATATAATATAATAATCGAGTAGTTTTGGGAATGGTCAGAAGTTGAACCAAAAATTATGATTAGATAAAAAAAATGTGAGCTGTGACGGAAACGTATATTTTGAGAAAATAAGGTGTAAATATGTTGCTTTTATTTCTGGAAAACAAAATCATGATTTTGAAAATGACACCAAACATGGCCTAAAATTTTGAAGATTAAAAAAACATCTGTAAAATTAGGAAATCATACTGAACAAATGTAATGCATGCCATCACCGGAGATGCTTAGTATAAGCAACCAGAATTATATAATTGAATAAAGATTTTTAACGTCAAAGAATCTAATTCAAAACATAAAACCATAGCTTACCACAAGTAAGAAGTTCTGAACAAAGCAACGAAGGCATACACAGTTCCTATAAAGAGAGCTGTTTGGATTATGGAAATCATCTCGCAAACAGCAACAAGCAGCGCCCATTATCGCCAATCTCAGTTTAATTAAACCCCTCAAACTTCCTGTCCCCCCTCAGGATTTTCCCACAGAACCTGAATCAGACCACACAAACCTTAAAAGATCAAGTAGGATGGCACAGAAATAACCTAAAACAATAACAGTAGACCCCCGATCTTGGAAAATATGAATTAGCTTTCTGAACCTGCGAGAGACAAGTACAACCCAAGTGCCACCCTTGCTTTGTTTTTTCGTGCTGGGAAGCCTCAAGCAACTGAAATAAATATGTTATCACCTGCAAGATCAAAACAAAACAGATATGATCAGTGATCGAAATCAAACCAATAAATGAAGATGGCCCAGATACAAATTATTTGTTAAATACACAAATTTTTATAATCAAGCTGCAGTGAAGTCAACATCAAATCATAAACCCCACACCGACATAAACACAATAGGGTATGAAGAAAGTAAACAAACAGTCATCAAAAGCTCTGAAATTTCCACTTTCTTCAAAATCAAGCAAGCAAGAATCACAAAATTCTCAAATCTCTCATCAACGACTATCCAATCCTAGAAACACCCACAAAATTTGGACTTGATTTTTCAAACTCATTACAGTCACACAAGTCTAAGCTGATTCCACCCGACATGATAAACATAAGACAAAATTAAATTAAAAAATAGAAGTACCCAGCTTATGGAGATAGAGGATTTTGGAAACAATATCCGATGTCAGATTATCGTATCTATATATCTGGCTATCTTCTGCAACATTTTTATCTTCTTTTTTTTTTAGAATTTTCGGGAGGAGACGACGACCGGAACGAACTTTTTGTTGAATTGAAAAATAATAATAATAAGCCTCAAAAAATATTATATATATAATGGTTATAACTAAAAGCGCGTTAGGAATGACACGCTTTTTCGTGCTTAATAAATCGATACAATAATTGCTTTGTTGTCTGTTGGTAAAATAAAATTTTATTGTTGTCACTAAAACATGTAATAATATGATAGTTTAGCGTATGTCTCTTTTTTACGAATGTGATAGTTTTGCCTTCGTGCCCAAACAACGTTATTTTGTTGAGCGAATTTTTGAAAATGATTTTTTGAATATTCCCTAGCTAGTAATCAGTCACTGTTTTCATTCTACTATGTTTTAATTTGTTGAGCATATTAAACGATTTGTATCTTTTATACACACACACACACACACATAAAATAGAGAATGAAATGTTTTTTTTTTTTTTCATTTTAGATTGAAAATTTTAAATTTTTGAAACTGAAATGATATGAGAGAAAATTTTATTTATTTATCGTTTGAATATTATTATTATATCAATTGAGATGGATGGGGATTATTCCATTCACGTTTTTATACAATTTTCGGAAAAATTGTAATTTTTTCTCCTTTATATTTGCCATTTTTACGATTTGTTTTCTATGTTGTCAATTTTTTTTAAATTATTATTATTATTATGTTTTGCAATATTTTAGTTTTTTTTTTCAAAGTAGCACTGACGTCATACCAACATTCTCGATAAAAAAATATTAGATTGTCAAAATCAAAAAATGCAAGATTAAGGTTAAAATTTGATAATATGACATACCAAAATATCAAATAATTAGTAAACATACATTACTAAAATTGCATTTTTTTTCCAAAAATTGGCCACGGTCCGTGTGTTATATGAATATGTGGGGTTGAATGTGCAAAGCAGTGAGGGTACACAGGATGAGAATCTTAATTAGTGGCAGAATGTAAAAATGCAAATCAGCCATTATTGGTTACTTAGAATTAAGAGCTTCAAAAGGAAACAGAAAAAATCTAGGTAATTGTATTGTTTTAATATTTGTACAACATTTCTAGCTAACAAGTACAACACGATTTATCAGAACGACTTCACTTGAGGAACAAAATTGTGAAGCATAGCTAGCTAATCCTATATTAATTAGAACTGATTAATGATAAACTATGCCATAAATTAACACGTAAAATATTTAATCTATCAGACGTTAATTAGTCTTTCGGCTCGTGATTATTGATCGGCGGGTTATTTTTAGGTCGATCACAAACCGTGTAGTCTTTACCCATCAGATTTGCAACTTCATCTGCTTCTCCGAGGAAAGTCGTCGTTTTCGACTTGTAAGAGTTTACAAGAACCACCTTCTCATTTCTAGAGCTCAAATCAGCAGCAGCTCTGGCACTTTTTGCTGCTCGGCCCTTTGCATGATCGTTTCCTGTTGATAATTCCTTTGCAGATTTCTTGAGAGGATGAATCGTATATCTCCCTATATNTAGAAATGGACATATAGTTACAGAAAATGAATCTTGAATCTTCTTGGATATATATAATATCGATAAATTTACCTTTTGCGATGGAGTATTCGCATGCAAGCACAATGAAGATAAAAGTTAGCAGTGATCTTGGACAGCTTCGAGACCCCATTTGAAGGTTGATATATATCGTTTCATATATATATGTATATATATTATCGAAGGAAGATGATATGTAGTTAGCAGCAGATGGAATATTATGGGGTTTTATAGAGTTCAAATTTGCAGCTGAGTCAAAAAGTAGGGTTCCCGACAGGAGGCAACTAACTGCATTTTATTTTCATTTTTTGGCACAGACACAACTTTGGAAAACTAAAAGGTCTAATATATAATTAGTGACAGTGTTAAAAAAATACAAAAGATTGTAATATTGACCGATTCACGGCAAACTTATCTTCACACCTCATTTCCAAACTTAGGATTCTGCAAATCATATATATAGCAATGTTTGGTGCAGATTATAAATTTCTAAAACATACCCATGTGCTAGATTCATCTGACTAATTATCTTTTTTTTCTTAAATCATGCGATAAATAGTAACTCGATAGCTGAGTGAATATTCATATGCTATATGAGCTGTAACTCTATTAATATAGTATTTAAATCTCCGTGTATGAGTGGAAAAACCATTTAATAAAAAGGCATGCAGCACAGTCAAATATGGAGGAAAGCTTCAAGTCAGGGAGATTCGATCCTCACAGGTTTGAATATAAGTTAATGTGAAGGCCTAAACCCGTGTGACGAGCGTTTGTGCAATGATTATGAGTTTTATTTTTTATACCAATACTTTCTCGGATGAGTCTGTCACACATGTTTCGGCTAGTATGATCTACATCATGTCAAAAGTTTACCCAGTACATACTAAAAAATAGCAACAAGAGATTTCATCGTCATTATCCTTGTCGTTATCAGGAAATATAGTAAAGGAATTAGTAGCTAGGTTTGGAAGTAAAAGGCATTAGAGAAAACATGCGCATCAAATGAAGAGCTTCAATAACGTGGGCAAGTGGAATTATTATTTTTTTCATTGATTTACTCGTCACTTTATTTATTCTTTCAGAAATTTGCATTAAAATGTAATTGTTGGTCTAGCTTAAGGAGCTAGTAAGGACCCGTGGACGAACTCTACTTTCCAGTTGTTAACTTCTTGAAATCAGTGCAAAAACAACCATGGCATGATACCATGTTTAATTTTGCAGAGACAAAACGATTTAATTTTCTCGTAAATTTATGAACAAAAATTAGCCCATTTTAATTTATATAAAATGTATTTACTATTGATATATATATTGTATGATAAGTATTTTTCGCAACATATCAGAAATTAGACTGTCATTGCTGCATGCAACAAGAGTAGAAAATAATTTTATTGTGTTTCCAGTGCGCAATGAAATGATTGATTATTTGGGCTGATACAATGGAGCCAGTGTAACCAATCCGTCCAAATAAAATTAAACTATATATATATAATTTTAAAAATAAAATTAATTTTTTTTATTCAAATAATCAAAATATTGCAATATTTTGGATCTCTTTGTTAAACTCGTTTCATAATAAATTCACACACCCTCTTAAATTAAATTTAATATCGTCAATCTTTTATTTGATCACATTATTCGCAAATTTCTCAGCTTGTGAAAACATACAAATACATTCTGGAGGGATTTTATTTATGTTTGTATTGATATGAATAAGGCAAAATTTCTTTTTTACTCTCGTACGTCTCAGTATTGTCAAATTTATGTTTGTAAATGTAAAATTAATACATTATGAGATACATGTAATTTTTAAATTTAATTTAAATGGATTGTTATGTAATAATTGTAAACCTCGTGGCACACCCTTGCTTAAATAGTTGACATTTTCATTTTGACGTAGCCCATATATAACTTCTAAATTCTTACGATTAATCCACAGAACTTTATGATTTTAACCCTTACGGCTGCAAAAAATCACAAATTATCCTATTTTATTAAGTTTGAGATAATTAGAGTAATTAATTTCGATGTCATGATCTGTTTTAATAATTATATATATTAATAAAATTTTAATGCAAATTATATGTAGTTCAGCGGATAGAGTTATCGTTTCTTGGGGTTTAGGTTATAGTTCAATTCTTATTGAGGTCATTTTTTTATTCTTTTGTTTTTCAATTTATTTTTTAATTTATATATCAAAATTACAATGTAGTCTCTCATTATTTCTTACAATTATATTTTGATCCTCATTTAAATATAAATCAAATGAATTATAAAAAATATTATGCAAGCACGCAACGCGTGCGTCGGTACATTAGTATATTTAATGTATTTGATAACATATAAAAGAGACACGTCACATGTGACATTATTGCTGCTCATGTATCTAAAATAAGTACTTTGACAGAATTTCATTAAAAAAAAAATGATGATGAGATCGTCATTTTGAAAGAATGAACAAAATCTATGAAGGTGGAATCTGGTAGATAGATTTCATCTTTGTTTCTAACAAAGAAACGTATTTATCAAGCGTGGAAACTACAGCTTCAAACTCGGTGACTTGTTGCTCTATTGAATCGATCTGTTGAACATATTCGTCAAAGCCGTTGCTTTTGGACTTCAGTTGCTCCACGTATACTCTTAAACCAGAAGCCACATCGCCAAAGCCTGTGTATTCTTCCGCGACCCTTATATTCATTTTCTCCAAAAGTTCGAGTATGTCGTTTGTTCCCTGAGACATATGAAAAGTTTCAGCTCACTGGATGAGAGCCACACATAGCAACAAGAGCATTGGAAAAAGGTTCGACGAAATAAGAACAAGAAACCATCAAAAAGTTATGCATATAATTAGCATCATCTCAGAACATTGCCAGAATTTCCTCAGAAAATCTTTATCTAGAACAAAGGGAATAAGCATCGTTTGGCATTGATTTCAAACTCACTAACCTAAGGGCTGACCCAATAATTTGGGAGAGGAGCAACTGGACAGGCGAGATGGATCGATTGGATTTAGTTGGAAGAAGAAAAGTTACTTGCAGTTTTGAAAAAAATTACACAGTGAAATATGATCATTTCTTGAACTGGATGGAGTGACTGCCCCACGCAAGAACCACCTCTGAATGACGTATATGTATACATATCATCATGTAGCACTTCTCCATGAACTCATTCACTCCTTTACATTTTATTAAACCAACAAAGCGTCTCGCCAAGCTATTACCTGAAGCTCGCCTTTGATCATATTAGAGACACTGGTGAAGAGATCATCGAGGGACTCGGCCAGGTGATCTTGCTCCATCTCCTTCCTAGAAGCCATTATGAGACACACTCAGGGCCCTGCTAGACTAGTTGACCTATGTCCATCATGCAGAGACAAGTGTTCGTAAATTAAATTGCCAAATATTTCCCTACCTTACACACCTTGGTACCCTTAAAACTCATTCAGTAACAAGAAATGACATAAATTTCCATACAGCCAACATTTAAAATAAGAAAAAGCTTGGTTGTATCACAAAATAATCGAATAATATGATCCTACAATTTCCTTTCATGCAGTGATCACTTTCCCATTAGCCAGATATGGAAACAACCGGAATCATCAAATATTTCATGAAAGCCTTATTTTTGGATTATAGATATAGATATGCACAAGTAAAAGATACCTTTAATCTACATACCAATTTTCCAAAGAAAGATATAATCAAAATGGTTTGGCATCCAAGGCAATCTATTCTTCTTAGGCTGATAGATAAGGGCCACTGTAATGAGTGTGACAACGAGAAGCGAGATCAAAGATCCAAAGTGATCTTGCAATACCATGTAAGTCAACAAAAACTACGCACCGGTAGTGGATAGTTTCCTCAACAAAAACATCCGTGTAATGCATTTTCAAACATGAACTTGGCATAATTTGACCCAAATTTCTTTTAAGAATTTACCAGGTGAAAGAATTTGCATATCTAGTATTAAGTACGCTTCAGCATCAGAATATGTCAGTAAATACACTATCGATCTAAGAGACATGGGAACTTGTCTCCTGTAAATCAAAATAAACTTTAAATAATTTGGCTGTCGTGCGTCATCAACCCCAAAAAGCATAATCCCCAGTACAGACTACTGATGAACTACATATAAAATCTCCTCCTCCCCCCCAGGCAGACCAGAAAATGCTGATCAAAGCAGTAGGTAGATCTCTCCGATCAAACATATATATAGATATAAATATCGACCCAATAGAATTTTTAGCAGTTTAAATCATGAAACCACTTCCTGAAAATTCTTGAGGTACATTCATGATAATCCCCTGGTAAGACTGATGAATAGCAGAATTTTCACAATTTAAAACTGAATCTAATCACGGCAAGATAAATTTCCAGGAAATGAATCGGGTGAGCATTAGAAACTCAAAAATCATGCATCCCAGTATTTACGTTTCTCACAAATGTAAATCTTTTCTCCAATTCATATAAAACCAAAACTTTCTTCAACCCGGCAGCAAATAAAAATTCATCAATTTTTTAACAATCGAGAACCAAAAAAAAAGAAGCCAAAATTTCAAAGCCTACAGATGAATAGCATGAAAGAAAGAGATGTACCTATAATGGAAGCTTCAAGAGCCTATGTTGGGGCGAGCGATGCTGTGATGGATGACGAAATGGAGATCGGAAAACCAATGGGTCATTATAACTAATTGCATTTGCTCATAAATTTCTAAAATCATTATTCCACCCTAATATTTTGAGATTTCTCGAAAATACCCCAATCTGAAATACTTTTTTATATCTAATTTTCACAGTTAAATGATTGTTTAAATCAGACTAGTGTTTTTTTTTTTTTGGAAGAAAAATCTGACGAGTGTTAACATCTCTTCTATTTATTTTATTTTATTAAAGTTGAAGACATGATAATAACCGTCTAAGAAGGACACCAATTTTTTTTCCCAAATTTACTCTTATATGATACTAATATTACACTTTTTGGTTTTTTTTTTAAAATTTCAACACACACTTTTTTTTATTTTTTTTATTTCAACAATTCAAATATCAATTTAGTCCCTCCATAATTTGTCAAATTTCACTTTATTCCATCGATAATGATAAAAAAGACTGTACACAAACGCATCGCGTGTGCAGAGTAACTAGTCTTTATAACCACGCAGAAGTGTTTATGGCCTCTAAAAATAATTTTTTTATAGTTATATTTCATTTCAACTATTGATATAAAAATAAATTGAATAAAATTATTTTTGATAATAAATTTAAAATATAACTTGCTCGAAAATTATTATTGTTAATATAATTATTATCTATTATTATACATTGTTTTATTTATTATTATTGTTGTTGTTATCATCATCATTATGATGAAGATATAGATTTAAATTATTTAAACTAAACAAAGTAAAAAATTTGTAAAATAAATAAGAATTGAGAGTGAGAATGATCATTGATACCCAAATGGATAGAATGGTCATTCTCATGTATGTGAATAGTCCCTCTCATTTCACTTATTTAAAGGTATAATATAATTGTTACTCGCCTTTGGCTTGTGTTCGGATTGAGTAATTTGAAATTCATGATTTTAAATTAATTTTCATTTTTACATAAGTTAAATAGAATAAACTCATATTCATCGTCCGCTTATATACATTTATAAATTATATTATAAATATGACAAGGGATTTCAAATGATTCTAATATTCTAAATATTTGAAATTCATTGTGATTAATATAATTGTAAAGTAAATAAGTTGGAAGATGTATTTGAATTATTTTTGTGTAAGTTATCTCAACAATAAAAATACATTTAAATACATAGATTCCAAATACTCTCATCCAAAGACAACTTTATTTAATATTCAAATTACTATTCAAATTAGTATTATTATTATTAACATTTTTAGTTAATTGTCCGCAATAAATGCATATTATTGTTATTATTATTATTAAATTTTAATTATTTTCTATATTATTAATTAATATTTTTTATTATTTTTATATATCTTGGGAATTGAAATAAGGAAAGATCTAATAATTAATATAATATTTAATTTTTAGTTTTTTTAATAAAGTAATCCTAGAAATTTTAACTACTTATTCAATTATTTTCAGAATATATTACTAATTAATATGAGGGTATTTTATAAATCATGATATAAGTAACAAAAATAATCAATCAATTTAAATCATACCAAAAACCATAAAATTTATCACACTATATCATTTATTCTTATATTTCATTTATATTCACTCTTATTATAATGATCCAAGTCCAGTTATTAATAAAGTATGACTTAAAGATGATTAAGTGTCATTACTTAAGCAAAATCATTATTTAGTCAGCAGCTAGTTCGAAACCATAGGAGAACATTCCACCACCGTCGAACAAATCAAACTTTCAAAGTGAGTTCGGAACATCCAAACGAAGATCAGAGATTCCCAACCGACAATCGGAGCTCCCAAAGTATTGTGTCAAATGAATATCGACACGTAAGAATTCAGAGCTTCTGAAAAGGAGAATCGGGCTTCCGAACGCTGAGATGTCACAAAGGAATTGACACTTATAGTTCGGAATGTCTGAACTCGAGTATGGAGCTTTCGAACTCAGCCTATAAATAGGTCACTATGGATTTAGAATTTGTAAAACATTTGCAAGCACTCTCTCGATCTATATTCTAGTACATTCTAGGCTTTTACAGTTGTTCTTGAAGTCTGTAAGTGTTGCGCAAAACTCGCGGAATAAGCAGCGACTCAAGAATTGAGCTATGAAACTATCGATCCCAAAAGACAGACTACATACAAATGTATGATCCGAGAGCCTCGGTTCTAATTGGGAGATAGTAGTAGTTAAGTTATAAAACATGTTTAGAAATATAATAATATGGGAAGTTAGTAGTGTTACCTTTTTTGATGTATATGATCAGTGAGTAAATATAATCATGACGGTGCACAGGTATGTAAGTACTGAATTAGATATCCAGTTGACTATGCATTTTTTATGTATTGCATTTTACTTGTCAAATAATTATGATACATATTTTATTGTGATATCATATATGCGGAGTTTCCATATCATGTTGAGCCTATTTATTCATTGAGATAAGTCTTGAGCTAGTATGGGTTGCTCAACCCTATGTATTTCGACGATCAGATATCGTGAGCCACCCACTAGCTCGACGGATACTTTTGTACCTGAGATCACAATTAAGTGTCAGAGTCACCCACCGGCTCGAACAACCGTGTGTTGCACATTCATCCGCCTAGAACTAAGGATTTTCACAGTTCGGTAAACCATCCGAACAGAATCGAAACCGAAATTCGGTTTAAATCGTATACCAATCAATAATTTGGTTTTGGTTGTAAATTTTTCATATTTTTGTTTCCGTTGTTTCAATTTGTTGAGATTATGTTTTAATTAAGTTGTGCATGTTAGTCATGGTAGGTGTAAGCGGCCCAAGTAAGGACACTACACTTTGATGTATTTCATAAAGGAAAAGTGAAATGTTTTAGAATATTGACTTATTCACGCTCATTCTGATCCACCAGGCATGCTTTGGCTCGTTTAAAAACCTTTAAGTTCATACGAACTACATAGTACATAAATACATAAAATATAAACGTTACATTTGCGGCTTCGTTCTATGTCAAATACGTTTTCTACGTTATAGCATACCAAGCTCTAATAACACATCATACACAAATACCAAATCCAAGTGGGAGACATCAAGCTGGTGAAACAGAACGTATACATATCTAGATTTATGATTGATAATGATACATGATCCTGAGTACAACACAATTATTGAAATACAATGCCAACACAAACAATACAACTACAACCTTTCGCTTTCAGAAAGACTACTCAACATTTAAGTTGAGTAGCAGAGTGCTGGAGCGACCGAAACCCGGACCTGCACACTTATAAATCCAACCATTTTACCTGAATGAGTACATTTCCATTTTTGACAATGGGAGTCTTTAGCTTATAAATAGTAGAGGTTATCAATTATTCACGTTTTGGTGAATTCTTCTTGAATAACGAATAGGTGTCGCTGTATATCGCCACCAGATTAGAGAAGACGGCTAAGACAATCATGAATATAGATAAGATCTTGTCCTTCTTCGTGGCTATGCCATACCGGTCCCTGGGTCAACAAGAATAGTGTCACGGTTAACTTCACGTAATTTGGGCAAAAATTTTGTGGGACCAAGTTGAACTCATATAATCTAACGCATTCAAGTGGTTCATATTGTAATATTCCGTCCCATGTCAGATTGTGGAACGTATGTGAGTTACTTTATACGACTGAGCAATGACCACTTCTAGGGGTTTGGAGTATAACCATTTTTGTAAAGTGAGTGCAGAAGCAAATCAACTATTTAGAAAACCCATTGTTGAGAGACACTGCTTGTATGGTATTGTGTGCCTGGGGCATGACACAAATAATTAAACTTACCGGATTGTCACCGCAGACGGAAAGATGAAACCAATGCAAACAGCAGCTGTAGCTCCAGTGAACTGGAAGGCGTCCCAAATGCTTGGTATGAAGTTTGCACCCAAAAAGATGACAACAATGAGCCCAATACTGAGCAACGCAAACCTGGCGTTGTCTGAAACCAATGGCCTAGCGGATGGAAATAGGAGCCCGTCTATGTTTAGCCTCAGGGGATAAAAAACAATGGGAAAAACGAGCATCAAATGGGCTGCATAGCTAACACGGACAGCATCGTTGAGTAGTGATCCAAATGGAATGCCAAGATCCGTTGAGAAGTTGGCAAGAACGTCATCTAGTATGGCTTCACCAAATAGGAGGTACCCGAAGATGCTAGTCATTATATACACACTTGAGCAAAGGAGAAGGGAGGTTCTAACAACCGACTTTATCTGTGTGTTATCATCAAGCTCGTTGGCTATTGAATGTACTGCAAAGCAAAAATTTGAGGACTTGAAAACACATCTCTAGCTGATTGTATCCGAAACTTGGATTATAAAAATGGCCGAGTCTTTCTTCTACTGAAAGTAAATTTAACAGCCACTGTAAATTTACACATTTATCAAAAATTTGCTTATGGTTCTGTCGAATGTAAAAGCATTAAGTATACGGGTGCAAAATTAAGGCCCAAAAATTGAAGTGATTACATACCATTGTAATGGCATATGTACGCGGTCACAAGAACAGGAACTGCAGTGAAGAGGTTGAAGAATGAAGCAACATCGGTGACATTGGGAAGCAATCTAGGCATCAGAACAGTTCCATTTATCAACTTGAAGAACGTAATCCCCACAGTAATAACAAGAAATACAACGGCCAGTGCAACTGATAGAGTAGATGTGTATCTCAATGAATCTGTAAACAAATGAATGAAACATTCAACTTCAACAAATGGAAGGAGAAAATAAACTACTCACAAAATCTGTCAACAAAGGCACAGAACAAGATTAAAAAAAATCCTTGTGTTATTTTCGATACAAACAAGATTAATTCGGCTATTGCGATTCTTGTATTTGGTGGGAAACTAGCTCACATTACACAACTAAATATATAGAAAAGGGAAAGAGTTAAAAACATGAAGAGCATAATATTTCAAAAGAATAACATAAAATTAAATCCCAAGTATCCCAGAGGAAGTCAAATTGCTCACGCAGTTAGTTCATTAAGGTGCAAAACCAAGTTATCGAGTAGTTTATCTCGAAACATGTACCAAATTTCGAGCTACAGCCAAAAAAAACAAGAAGGGGCTCACCAATTCGCTTTAAGCCTGCCAATGGAGCAAATATGACGAGGGTGGTGACAAGAAGAACAGAAAAACGAGTATTCCACCAGTGTTCTCCGAACCAGCCTTCAAGAACACCGGCATGATGAACTCCTCCGGATGTTGTTCCAGAAAGCACATCACCTTAACATCATACGCATTCACAAAGTTAATACTGAGACAATAAAAGCTTTAGGATCAACTGTCTACTGTTGTACCAAAAGTTATAATTTGTCAAAGCAGTTTGACTCAAGCCATTTAAATAATACAGTATCCCAAACACTATATTTCGATTTCTGTGCTGCCAAGGCTGCCACATAGTACAGAAGCCCTGTAATAACTTTTTGGGGAGATGAACGTGCAACTAAAATTCAATCAAAAAAATACCTATGATAATCATGTACACAACAAGCACACCGATGTTGTTGACTAACACACAGATCTGAATCAATATCCTGCCATACTTTCCAAAAGCATCCCCCATAAGTCCTCCATAAGAAGCAGACTTTGCAGTCCGGCTAAACCTAAGCAAAAACTCAATTGAGGCATGTGTCAAGAATGCCATAAAAATTATCATAGCAATTCCAAGAATGAGTCCCAATTGCTTCATGGTTGCAGGTAATGCCATTATTCCAGCACCTACAATTGTCGTGGACAGATTAAACACAGACCCACTAAACGAAGCTCCATTAAATTCATCGAACCCGCTCCCTTCCTCGTGCTTTGTGGGCAACAATGGGGATTTCTCATCGACAACTACTTGCTTGCTTTTTCTTGGCCTTTTTTCTTGGGTGTAATTAATACTTCCAGTCGTCATTTTTCAAGTAGATTGGACTTTTAATGTATGATTACAACAGAACAAACTCCCGGGCTTGTTAACCTAAAAAGATCAGTTTAAAACACTTTTTAAATAAAGGCGAACAATCTTTTTCAGGAGAATTTTCTTTGTGATAAGAAACATTTAACAGACTAATCAATTTAGAAACAGTAAGAAATCAAATTTCAAGATTATTCAGTTACTTTATATTCTTCAAAATCAAATCAAAAGATCATAGCCCTGGAATATACCTTAACAAGCAACTCTGAATCCCAAATCAAAATTGTCAGGAATTTTCTTGATAATTGGCTGAATTCATTAAAAATCAAACCACCAATCCAATTATCAGACAAAACGCAGCCAAAAAAAATCAAAAATAAAAACCCACAATCAATAAAACCCTACGAACATAAATTTCATACCTCGTAACAAAGTAGCCGATGGTTAGAGGAAGCGATGATGGGAACGGAAAGAAACGGAGAGATAAATTTTCACGTTTCTTGAAATGGGTAATATAATAATAATATAATCAAATCAAGAATGCTGCTACAGGGACCGTGACGCGCTTTGATTATTCTCCGAACAAATCAATGGCAGTAAATTCAAGAATTCTATTGCTTGAAAGAAAGAAAGAAAGAAAGAAGTTGACTACATAAATCAATAACCACAGGCGTCGTTTTCCTCCGAGAGTCCGATTGATTAAACGACTCCTGCTTGTGGGGTACCCGCGGTATCACTCAAATTACCTTTGGTGTGCGAGTGGCCAATTCCATTTTCCCCTGAAATCGAAGGATTAAAATAAAGAAAGTAATTGGGATTTCACTGATTTCAATAATTGGGGTCCGATGAGGATTGGGCGGACATCATTAATCGAGGAATCTATGATGTGATGATGTTAAAATACCTTTTTATATTTATTTTATTAATTTCCTTTTCTTTTAGAAATAAAGATTAAAAAAATTGGTATATCTTTTAATTTTTGGAGACCAAAGATAATTAGAAAGAGTGCTTCAAAAGGTGTTTTTTAAGTTGGAATTTTAAAAATGTTCCTAAAGTAAGAGTTATGATAATTTTGTATTTGGATAAATAAATAAATATAAAACTATTATACTTCTAAACAAGTGTAATGTATATATATAAATAATTAAAAACAACGTGTTAAATTGATAAATCATAACGATATCCGTAAATATTGAAAAATAAGCATAAAAAATTAGACAAAATAATACCTATGATTAATTATAATTAATTAATTAATAACTCAATTTTTTTAAAAAATAAATAAAAGGAAGATCAATTTCAATTCTAAAACAAACATATGAGTAGGAGAATAATTGTGAATGATTTCATATAATCATTTAAAAGAAAATTTTATGTAAAATAGAGAATATTTTGAAAATTTTATCTTATATAGAATGGAGGAATTTAGATTTCGGGATAATAAGATGATCGACTAATATTTTCTTAAAAGTGCTTTTTAAATCACACACACACAAAAAAAAAAAACAAAACAAAACAAAACAAAACTCATCCAAACAAATATAAAATTATAAAAATCAACTTTTTTAAAAAAAAACCCACACACTTTTATTCCAAACGGAGTCTAAATATCCAAAGCACATTTATACATCATTAATTATGTTCGTAAATACATGGATTTAATATTGTGCTCACAAATAATCCTGATTGCTTACCGACTTCTTAATTTAATAATAATAATTGTCCAGATTACAAAACTTGATAGTGATCAAATTATTAGGACGTGAAGTAACTATATATGTATCTAATCAAAACAAAAGGACATAATTTAGGTAAGACGTCACATTGTCTGTCATATTGAATGATAACCTTTTTGGGCGGCCACACGACATGGATTGGAGTCATTCGGCATTTTCTAGGAAGAGAGATTTACGAGTAAATATATATTAGGGGTACGAGGATGATTTAGATTTGTCAGAGCTAGTATTTGAAATGGTCTAGTTGAAATTTTAAGTTTGTTTATAAGTGTATTTATTCAAATAAATCAATGAATTTGTTATGATACATTCAAATACCACTTTAATTTTTACGTGATTTTAGTTTTAACATATATATATATATATAGGCAACATCGAATCGAAGATCCAAATGAAATTAATATTAATTTGAACTAACATCAAAAGATAAACGAGTACCCACGATGATTATCTTTGTAATTAATAATTCAAGTCAAAAATTGAAAAGTCAATAGATTTAATGTGGATGGTTAAACAATTTATCATAATTGAAGGTTATAAAATAAATATAATCCCTCCCATATTAGAAATTTGAAAATTTTCTAGCCATTAAGTAGATAAAGTTTCCTAATCAACTAGAAAAACATATACAACAATACAAGTTCTTGCTTCAATGTTAGGATAACGGAATATGATGCCCTTTTCGGGACGCTGATGGAAAATGAGAATGCTTTAATTTAAAGGGTAGTCCACCAGCAGCCAAATCCGTGGTAGAAAGTCTGCCTGCGGGCGGGGGTTCTGACAAAAGAAGAAGTGGGAGAGAATAATAATTGTATATATAATTGCATGGTTGTGCAGTTTGTAAGGACGAGGTTTCAGTTGGAGAGAAAGTGACTAGATTGCCTTAGCTTGTTTTCATCTGTACCATAGAGAATGCATTTCACCACGACTGGACGTGCCCTCTGTTTGCAGATTAATTACGAGAAGAGAAGGCGTGAGAGAGGTGGTGGTGTATTTGATGTTCGTGTGGTTGACGGTGACTTTGAACTTTTACCTTGACAATGTGAATTAGATTGAAGAGTGGCGTACGAATTTGAGAACATTTTTTGGTTTTTGGAATGTAAGTATTACAACGTATGTGGAACTGGTGGACCTGCAAAGTTTTGTGGTTACGAGGCCGGATGTATTATATGCTTGCAGCGTCCAGTTCTCGGAGATTGCTGCATTTCTTTTGAGATCATGAGCATTTAAGTTCCATTATCCAACGTAAGCCCAAAACTTTTCTTGCAAATTCACAACCCCACGCGGCCGCACTATCTGATTAGGAGCCGTGGATCTTTTTTTATAGAAAAAGAAAATTGAAATTAACATATGTAACTTTATAAGAATTTAATTTTGCATCCCAAGATGACAAAAATCTCAGCTCCCGGTAGACTTTGCTAACTTAATTGTGCTAGTTTCTTTTGAAAGATTTATCATCTTCCAACAGATTGTCATATTTTTTCTTCAAAGGGAAATGAAAAATCTGTAATTGTCGCATTTCTTGGAATTCAATTTTATTTTAATCAATTTTCGGCCATATTTTCCTACACACGCTCTCTATTTTACACAGTATATATATATACACACACAAAGATACTCGTGGATTCCTGTAAAAAAAATCAAGAACGAATACACGCACACAAATCAACTTAGATATGACACGAATCAAGTTCAAGAAAATCGCATTACCATTAACATAAATATGAGTTAAAAGCAAGACAAAGTATCAGCAGTAGTAGCTTTAATCGCTATTCACATTTTCCTGATACCCACCAATCAGTATGATGGAACAATCCCATATCCAGTTTCTGCCATTATGGAAGTAGAAAACATCTGATCCACTTTCACTTCCACATCTTTTCTTTTAGCAAATCGACCCTTGATTCTTGGTCTAGTTTCTGCATATGCTTTTCTTGATGCATATCGAATCGTCTTCTCGAATTTTCTAGCCTTTTTCTTCTCTCGATACCTCAAGACTCTTGCCTCTCTGTCCATTGGAGTTAATTGCAGAGTTGGTGCCTGAATTGATGGGCCTGAGAAAAGATCGATTGTCCCTTTTGGAGGTCTTGTGTGGGAGACTGAGGAGATCTCGGACGATGTTGCTTCTGGAACCACACCAACATCCACCGGCGAAAGGGAAACCTGGGAAATTATGTTACAAGGATATTGTATCATGATTACTGCGATATTTCTAATTCATCTCGACCATTATTAATAGTAAATCTAACAATTCAAAGCTCGACTTCTAAAAATAAATCCATGTCTTATGCTGTTATTATTCTTATTATGAGGGTAATGTGGGATCGAGAGGTTTGTTTTGATTGAACTCAGGCCCTTCGGGTGGTTTACGCCAGCACTGTACGTAGCAAGAGTATATTAACTCGGATAATATTCTTATATCATTTTACATCCCGAATTCCCCTTACATGTCACTTCTATTTTCTCGTGTATAATATTTTGTGTGTCATGCATCACAAACTCTAGATCAAATCAACAATTTTTCCCTAATATAAAAGTGTTCCGTGTATATTGCAAGAATTTCACTTAAATGTTGTGTAATACTTATTGGCAAAGGTAACTTACTATATGAGATTTTGAAGGAGGATAACTTCTGTACCCCAAGTTTGAAGCCTTGCACTCAAATCCCATATGGAAAAAAATGTCCTTTTCTTTACAATTCTGGATTGGGACAACACTGTCTCCTCCATAGTTCCTTTGAGAAACAGTGCTGTTGTAATTCTGCTGCAGACTATTGTACTGATCGTTGAACTGGTTGTCTAGACATGGATTATAATCATCAATATCAAAACACTCATCCACTTCTTCACCGAATAAACCCCCACTTTCACTGCTTTGATTTTCTCTATTCTTTGAAGGATTGAGCAGTAGCCATGATGCTGCTTCGTCTTCATCTTCTTCTTCTTCTTCATCTGCGTCATCTCCTTCCCGAGTCAATAAATTATCTGCTGCTGCAGCTGCATCATTACCAGTTAGCACGTACATAGTTTAATTTGTGTTGAAGATTACTAAACTGGTTTATTCTTCCGTATATGATTATAAATATATTTCAGAAAGCATTTTCGCATATTTCACCTGTTACGAACCCGCCAGGTCTAGGAACGGAGGGGCCGTAGAGTAAGCCCCGAATAGGCAGAATCGGAACTCGGTGGTGGCGGCGAGCGAGAGGGTTTGCGGAGTGTATATCAGAGTCGCAAGAAGTGCAGAGAGATGCAGCATCAGCCTTACACAAGAAGGCAGCCGGAGCACGCTCACATGCCTCGCAAACCAAAACACGCTCGTGGCGGGAAGCCAGCAGATTGGCCGCGTGGATACGGGCATCACAGCTGCTGCAGAGGTACGCCATGTCTGCGCGGCAGTACACAGTGCATGCTGTGGAGTGGCACGTGTCGCAGGCTCTGGCCCAGGTGTTAAGGCCCTCGTCGCCATGTTTCTCGAATTTCAGCATGGTCTTTTTCTATTTACTGTGCTCGCATATTTTTCAAGTGCAAGGTAGTATGTGAAGATCTTGTTACGAGGGCGGAGTATGTAGTAATGGAGTGAAAAGGGGTTGGAATAATCCAAGGTTCGACACGTGGCAGCAAGTTAGTGGGTGGAAATTGTTGTGCTATAAATTTGTGGTTGGCATGAAAAGGTGGTGGGGCTATTATATATGATGAGGTGATAGGGATAGGGTATGTCGCTTTTGGAATCAAAAATATTATTTCGGGGGATTTTAGGTGTCATGGAAAGTGATGATTTTTCCATCTCATTTGGGTTCTATTGAGTGGGGGGGCTAAGGGAAGAAATCGGCTTTAGTTGTTCTAACATGTGAAAGGTAACCAAGATTGGTCGATTATATATCGGCCATGTTCTTCAATCCAGAAATTCAGGCATACCATAAATCATTAAATTTCCATCAAAGTTTGTGATTATTAGACACGGTCTTGTTATCCAAGCCTAAAACTTAATTTCTTGATTTGATTACAAGACCCAAGTACAAGTCGCATTCAAACACAAAGAATTCTTGCCCATTGATGTACATATAGTAGCAGCGTTTTGTATCATCTACTGTGCATAACATGGTGTTGTGCACATATGGATCATATTTAAATAATAAATTTTGAATTTGATGGACGTGGCTGAAATGGAGTCACGTACAAAATATGTGGAACATAACATATGACGACGACAGTATCTATATCATCCAATAGAAAATTGCCACGTAATAAAAAGGCCGGATCACTACGAACCTGAGCCACAAGTTTAGTATTCGTAGTGACACTGGAGTCAATGTACTGGGCAATCCCAAATTATGTGGGCCTGTGGGCCCAATAAATGCCCACATCAGCATCTCACACGGTTGTAACTTGTAAACCAACTCATTATCCTATTTTTTAATTTGAATTATAAATTATCCTTCTCAAAGTGTGATCCAACATCGTTGAATATAAATTCAAGCCTAAAATATTTTACTCAACCTGAATAAAATAAAGAAAACTCAATTAAAAATTTCATGTGACCTGGATCCAAAATTGAAAACAATAAATACACAAAGCATTTTATTATGCTGATTTCAAACTAAAATTTGAGCTACCTAAAAATTCAAGCATAATTTTTTATTTAACAAAATATGTAAAAATTCGATTCAATTCATTCATATTTTATACCCAAATAACTATATCTCAAGTTTGTATTCATAGAAAAAAATAATAATTCAATATTTTTATTATATATATAAAAAAAAGTAAAATTGGATTCATTCAATGTTAAGCTCCGTCAACAAAATTGAATACACGAGAGGAAGTTACTTTAAAATTGGCTCCACTAACAAGATGTCACAAGCCAATATAAGCCATTTCAGGACTTTCTCAAATAGGAAACCCATGGTCGTATAATTGCCCAGAATAAAAGAACCTGCACCTCAATCAGTATCTACCAAGATTTCACAAGAAAAAAATCGATGAAACCATTAGACAAACAACAAGAAATTGCAGGACTCCTTTCACATAACACACAACAGACAAATTTGAAATTTGAGCTACACACAGTTAATCTACACTTTGAGGTCAGTAATACCTCGCGACACTTAAAGCGCTGTTAAAGAGTTGTGACTCCACCGTCAGACATCAGAGACGCAGCAGCAGCAGCTGCAGTAGGAACAACTCCAGTTATGCCACCGGGTTTTGAAAGATGAAGCAGCCTGAAACAGAAACAGATTTTACAGATTTGTTATGTTAATATGATTGGTAAAACTTAGAAGTTCATATTTCAAGGAAGATCGTACGACAGAAGAAGACACTATCAAATTCAAGACATGTGCCAAGCAGTGAGCAACATCGAAGAAACATGACTCACATCCAATGCCGGGACTTCAAATAATAAGAGACAGTAGAAAAAAATCAACATAACAATACACTTATGCATGTGCACTTACGGTGCAAGATATTCACAGAAAGATGATACAACAGCGGCAACTTCGGTGTAGTTCTCAGACGATGCAGGGGCTGTCACTTCGACTATCTGTATTCCTGGCGTAATAGGCACTGCCTCATCGGTAGCATGAAGTTTGAGCATTTTATTGATTGAAGAGACGGCAACTGTTATCTGAGCACCTTTTAGGAAATGGAAGGTAAATCCTACTCTCAGAAGCTCGCGGTCTAACTTGTAGCCAAGTGAATAAAATAAGTGATGAGCATTTTTGTTTACTTTGCTCTTTACCATATTCCTCACCAACACCGAGATTTGCTCAGCACCAGGACCTTTCATCGCACCACCAATGTGTCGCACGGTCCTAGACATGATATAATATTTCAGAAATCACCTATACACATTAAATAATTAAAAGAAATGCAGCATCACACCTCTTCTTACCATGTTGGCTCTGACTGCTCGAGATCACATAAAAGTCGTATTTCTGAGGATACCAAACCTAAAAGAAATCAAGAACAAATCTAATGGGAGTATTTACAGGGATAAGCCGCTAACCAACAAAGCATCGTGAATCCCTCCAGCTAAAAGAAGAAGAAGTGCATTATCATATGTAATGAATATTAATGTTGTAGTTGGTGCCACATTTACACGAGATAAATAAAGCTCGCTCACACTGCCAATGAATAATCAAATCGGTAAGAAAAAATATCATATTTAGGGAAAAATCGAACTTCCAGCAGTAAAATGATCTAACAAACCCAAACAGCAACCTTTATCGGGAAAGGGTTTCTATCAATTAATCAGGCTTTTAGTTTTAGTTTTTTTTTTTAAACAGAAAATGAAATCTGTTTGGGTTTTTCAGTCAGCGGCCGGAAACAAGGGAAAATTTTTAATCATTTTCTTAAAAAGAAAATTGTCTAGCTTGAAAACAAATACCCTGGAAACAAACCCAGCTCCTTAGATTTATTATAAAAGTTTATTTTATTTCTTTTTATATTTTAATAAATATTATAATTTTCATTAATTGCTAAATAAAAAACCAATTAGAATTGAGAAAAATAATACTATAAATAAACGATTTTGAATAAATTAATAATAATAATAATAATAATAATACTAATAACAGAAGTAATAATTGTTAAAAGAATATCCAAAGGTAAGTAATTATAGTGATTATTAACTTGTACATCCCAACATTTTTTTTATGTGTTTATAAAAGAAATTGACAAATTTTTTGTTATATTCCTAATAAATCTTGAATTAAATGTGAAATATTAACTTCGAAGAATACTACTTAATATTTTATTTATAGATGATAAAAAATGAAGAAAAAAATTTAAAACATAAAAATTATTGTTGGTAACATGCAGAAATATTCCATTTGTGTTCTTAAGGTAAAATCAAAATCTTGTGATATAATGAAAAAAATAAATATGAGCAAATTTGTCAAGTAAGAAATTTATAGTTAAAGTGGTGTGTCATTAACATTTTGAAATGTCTACATTAAAAAAATTGAAAAAAATATTTGTTTTATTTTCATGATATCACTTATTATAATAAGGAGATGTTATATTGCCAAACATCAACATTTTGAGTAGGTTTTTTTTTTAATGAGGGTTTGACTCAGAGCCAAATTTTCTGCTACACATGCATGATGTTCTAAATCGTGCTATATTTTGTTCAAACAAATATCGTTTGCAAAAATTATTAAAAAGTAAGGCTGTGTTTGGTTGCAGGATAAAATAAACTAATGTTTAGTATGTAAATGATAAAGAAAATGATTGTTATAGAAATATAATGTATGGTAGTATGTTTGGTAAGATTTTTAAGTATAAGATAATTTTGAAATTTGTGATGAAAGTACAAAATTGCCCTTCTTTTATTTTTCTTCTTCCACTCCGATGGCGGCGGTCCGACGGCGACGGCGACGGCTGTGCGGTGGTCCGCGGCGGCTGTGCGGTGGTCCGGCGGTGGCATCCGGCGAATTTCCGGCGAGGGCGGGGGCAGCGAATTTCCGGCGACTGCTGGAAGGTCCGGCAAGGTTCGGCGAGGTCGGCGGCGGCGGTCCGACAGTCGAGGTGGTTCAATAGCGGTGAAGGAAGAAGGGTAAAATTGGAAAGAGAGTAGCGATAGAGGAGGGATTAATAATCCTTCGGAGGAAGGAGATATTATTTAATCACACGTAATACCACCTAATCACTTGTAGGAGGGATTGAGCTGGATAAATAAAAATCGTACCAAACGCAGGATAAAGTGTGATAAATTAATCAATCCTACCTAATCTTATCTACCAAACGCAGCCTAAATGTACTAAATTTCGTGCATGAAAAAAAAAGAATAAATCACAGACAAAACATTCCATTCATCTATTTTTATAACTAAAAATTCATGAAAATATTGTTTCAATCATTTAAAAGTGTTTGAGATACAAATTATTATCAATTTTTTAAAAAATAGACGAATGTTGTATGTGATTTATTATATTTCTTCTTGCATAATGTTAGTCTTCCGTGATATCATCGAGTTTTTGTACAACAAATTTTAAGTTGTACAATTATATTTTATTCAAAAATATTAACTTATTTTTATTATATAAAGTATACGAACTTATTGTTAGCATGTTTCCGAGAAATACTGAATGCAAAGATATCGGAGAACTTTTATTTCCAAAACCTAACTAAAAACTAAAAACACCTGAAATCCACAGCCTAAAAGATAAATAAGACAATAAACAACAAAAAAAATTGAAAATCAAGCCCGGTGAGGAGGGGCATGGACGGAATCTTTGTCAACACCTTCGGCGCCAGCGTGACCATGAGGCCCGAAATGGCCAGGAAATGGAGGGTGGACGAAAGGCCAGTGTGGTGGCATGAATCCGGCGGGTAGAGGCGGGAGGGTGAAGGGCCAATGTGGTGGCTTGAATCCTCCGGCGGGCAACGGGGGCAGAGGGAAAGGCCAGTGTGGAGGCTTGAATCCGCCGGCGGGCAACGGAGGCAGAGGGAAAGGCCAGTGTGGTGGCTTGAACCCGGAGGGTAGCGGAGGAAGGGTGAAGGGCCAGTGTGGTGGATGGAATCCACCGGCGGGTAGCGGCGGAAGGGTGAAGGGCCAGTGTGGTGGATGGAATCCACCGGCGGGTAGCGGCGGGAGGGTGAAAGGGAAATGAGGAGGCCACTGGAAACCGCCGGCGGGTAGCGGGGGAAGGGTGAAAGGAAAATGCGGAGGCCACTTGAAACCGCCGGCGGGTAGGGGTGGGAGTGTGAAAGGCAAATGGGGGGGCCATTTGAAATCACCGGAGGGCAATGGGGGGTGAGGCCATAGATGAGGTAAGCCAAAGAAACAGTCTAGTTCTTTTCCGGCGACGCTTGATTTCTTGTTTTCATCGGCATGCTTAACGGCGCCGTTGTTCACGGCGGCGGTGTGGGTGACATGAGTAGCACTTAGACCACCCGAAAGAAAAGCAGAGAGGCATAGGAGAATTAGGAGAACAACGGAAGAGGTTCTTTCCGCCATTATAGCGTAGTTACTTTCAAAGATTTACTGTGCAGTGAAATTGATGGGTGCAAGGCGTTAATTTATAGAGTTGAGTGGGAGAGTTCACTGAGGTGAAAAAACTAGAATCTTGATGGAGTGTAATCTCTTGTTTGTACTTATCTGTGGATCAGATAATTATAACTGTTGAATATTTCGAAAAATCTTTTTTTATTTAGTAAAACCAAATGAGTCTTGGATTAGATTTGGGAAGGAAGATAGGATTGAATTATAGGTGGAAAAGGTTAACTCTACTGCATTTTGAAAGTTCTTATCAGATGCCTTTTACTAATCAATCACATAATTAAAAAATAAAAATAAAGTGTCCCTCTCAATGAGAATCACACCAACTCTGAAAAAATATACTGTTGAAGATTGGATGTTCGCTATGAAAAATATGCTATAAATTTAAATTTATAGTAGAGGATATCACTTTGAATTTAAAATAGTCGGCCAAAAACACTAACTATGGTTAATTAATAATTTATCAAGAGATAATCACCCAACCAAATGTCATCTCAAGATATTTGAAAATATGTTGGGATTCATCCCTTTTCAGTTTTCTATTTTCGAGATTTGATTAAGATTTTTAGTTATCGAATATTTAAAAATAAAATCATGGAGATATGCATGCAGTTTAAAAAAATGGAGAATGTGTAGTTTTAACCAAAAAAATAATTATTTAATTGGCCAGGAAATTAATTAACGCATCAAAAATGGAGAATATGTAGTTTTAACCAAAATAATAATAATTAATTGGCCAGGAAAGTAATTAACGCATCAGGTTAACACCCAACGCGGAAATTTTTTTTTAGCAAATATGAGAAATTAATATAAGAATACGAAATGAAAGATGAGACTGACCCATGTGAGAGAATATTCGGGATATATAGATTCACTTTTTATTTTCAACTTGATTTAAGTATTTTATTATATTAAAATATCCATTTTTTTTATAAAAATATATCCTAAATTTATACAGATCTCACTATATATAGGCAACCGCTTAAGCGCTAGACGGCTGTTGATCTCCTGGAAAAGGGCTGTTCGGTCGGCCTGGGCGGTTCAAGGCGGTAAGGACTTTTATTTTTAATTTTATGGGTTTTCTAAAGTTTTTTGATCTTTTAATTTAAATTAAAAATCTAATTTAAAAATGAAGATATTTTTTTATAGACTCTAAATTATAGTCCAACAAAAAATGTCATTTGTTGGCTTGCCATAACACATTAAATTTTATCTTCATCTACGATCTAGAGTGAGAAAACTTCACGATGATTATTTCGTATCTAAAGATGATAAGGATATAATGATATTAATTTAATTTAACAATGATTTAATATCAGAAAATAAAAAAATCATAATATTTTTTATTATTCATGTTCTCCTCATTTATATTAATAATAAAAATAAAATAAAAATAATTTAAATATATTAATATATAATATTTATAAATATTTTTAAAAATAATTTAAATGCCTAGGCGAGGTGGTAGATAGCCATCCTTTTTTAGAACATTGATATATATAATATAGGAGAAAATAAGTTGTGAAATGTAATTATTAAATTGCCTAAAAAATGTAAATTATTATTTTTCTATGGACTCTGTTGGATAACTGCTGTAGTTTATTGCGCCAATCAATGAAGTCCGAGTTTCATGTGTTGACTGTTCAAATGTGACTTGATAAAATAAAATAATAGATTTTATAAATACCAAACAAACGATATAAAAACAGACAGCAAAGACATTGCGGTTAATCAAAAACAAAGATATCGATTTAGCAAGACACTCAATTGGACATTTTACTTCTATATGTATCGAGTAATCGAAACAGGTTAACTCTACTGCATTTTGAAAGTTCTTATCAGATGCCTTTTACTAATCAATCACATAATTAAAAAAATAAAAATAAAGTGTCCCTCTCAAAGAGAATCACACCAACCAACTCTGAAAAAATATACTATTGAAGATTGGATGTTCGCTATGACAAACAAAGAGCTAAAAAACTTTGATTTTATAGCCGTATCTTGTATAAAAACTTCACATTTGAGAAGCCCTTGAAAACTTCTCATCCATGCAAAATTTTCTTACCTCGGACCAGAGAGCTCCATAGCTTGAGCAAGCAATGAAGAATCATCGGTGAGGTCGGAAAATCGTTCAGACGAGGAGAGCTCCAGCCTTCTAAACTTGTTTGGTTCTAGTCTCTGAGATGCTTCCCATCTCTCAGCAAGTCCATCTCCTTGTAGCATACGAACCACTTCAGACATTTTGGGTCTCAGCCCCGGTAGATATTGAGTGCACAGGAGAGCCACTTTAACCATTTCTTCTAGCTCAATTCTGTCGTAGTTGTTCTTCAAGTCTTTATCAACCAGTGTATTTAGTTTCTTTTCTTGATGAAGTTTCCTTACCTGAAAATCACAGTTAGAACTCATGAAAGCTGTTGAATTTGAGCGGGCAAGGCAGGTATGCGTCTACTAAGTTACTAACCCAATCAAGAACCGCTCCTTTCTGACTGGCCGATTTACTGAACTCTAATGCTCTTTGTCCTGTGATCAGTTCAAGAAGAAGGATTCCGAATCCGAACACATCTGTTTTCTCAGAAGACTGGCCAGTTGACAGATACTCGGGGGCTATATGGCCCACAGTGCCACGTACAGCAGTCGTGACATGCGAATCTTGATGATCCAAAAGCTTTGCCAACCCGAAATCTCCCACCACTGCCTCGCAATAGCCATCAAGAAGTATATTTGCAGCCTTGACGTCTCTGTGAATAATCTTTGGATCACACTGTTCATGGAGATACAACAGTCCCCTTGAAGCTCCTAAGGCTATCCGCTTTCTTGTAGCCCAGTCCAACACTGGTTTCGCTGTTTGAGGTGAAATTGCCGACATAAGAAAAGTCTAAACAAAAGGGGTTATCATAAATTTGAAAATATACCTTTGAGACGCGAAGCAACGCTTCCATTTGCCATGTAAGGGTATACTAGGAGCTTTTCTGTTGACGTCATGCAAAAACCATACAATTTGAGGAGATTCCGGTGAACTGCTAGGCTAATCATCTCAACTTCTGTCTGAAATTGCCTTTCTCCACCTGCTGCTCCTCCGTCTTTGAGCCTTTTTACGGCCACAGCAGTTCCATCTTGTAGACACCCTTTATATACATTTCCAAATCCACCTTTCCCCAGAATGTTTTTACTACTAAAATTGTGGGTAGCAATTTGAAGTTCCCTAAACTGAAACCTCCTTAAATTTCCTAGTGAAACTTCCTCATGTTGTCTGTCTGAAATTTTGAGTGGGCACATAATATCAGTTCAAAGAAAGAACTAGAGACGTGAATTTAAATAAGAAAGATCGTGTTTAGTATTCAGACCATTAACATCATAGAATTCTTGTTGCATATGCCTATGTCTGGTCCAAAAAAATAGCCCGAATCCGAGGATTATCAGACATAGGAAACCAAGGCTGGTTCCAAAAACGAGGGCGAGAGTGCGATGTTTTGATTTTGCCGAAGTAAGAGCAGCTTGAAAGAATAGAAACTAACATCAGGATAAATATAGCATAAAGAAGAAACAAGAATCAGAATTTTAATTTCTTACATACTTTGAGTGGTGTTCAAGGACATAGACATAGGAATCAATGTTATTCCACTACACTGTGGTTCTGATCCTGTCTCACATATAGAGGGGTTCCCAATTATACTGCAGAAATAGGGATTGCAGAAACACCACAAGTTCAACAATCTACTTTCATTTCAAAAAACATAAGAGATTAATTTAGGCAATAAATTACTTGAATGTCTTGTAAAGGAATCTGGGTACGGGTCCACTCAAGTTATTGTAAGACAAATCCCTGAAACAAGAACCATGGGACGAATTTTAGAGCATTATAACCCAGCGTGGCAAAAGTGTGTGACTGAGAAAAGAATTACAGTAAAGAAAGTTGCGTCATATTGGCAAGTGACATCGGAATTTCGCCAGATAGACTGTTGTTGTTGAGCCTCCTGATTCATTGAAACAAATCTTGTGAGACTCAAGGATGGAAACATATTGAAATTTCGATATCTCAAATTCGTGATTTAGGGGATGAAGTTCACATGTATTGAAGGCTTTGCAAGTGGCCCAAAGGAGGAGGAATGATGCCGTTGAAGTAGTTGCTTGAAAGATCAAGTGTTTGAAGTTTTGTGAGTCGTCCAAGTTCGGTAGGGATTGGTCCTGTAATGTTATTATTCTGCATAAGTCTGCAAAAATCCCATTCCATTACATTTATTTTGAAAAACAGGAGCTTGTGAGAAAAAATGGTCCTTCAAGAATCATCCCTTACACTTACATAATCTGAAGATTTGTTAAATTCCCAATACTTGGAGATAAAGTACCAGACAAATTCTGACTTGGAGCCCCTCTGCATGATATAGTCAATCTTCTTATAAAATCAATTCTAAATCCTCAAGAAACTGAAGAAATCAAAAGAAGAACTGCTTACATTCCAATAACAAGACTTTCAGAAGAACAAGTGACCATAGTCCAACTACATGGATCAACTGCATCCCCATCCCAGTTTTCAAGAACACCATGGGGATCCCTCAATGCAGATTTTATCCCCATTAAAGCTTGAACTAAATATATAAAAGCCCAGATAAGAAAACAACTTTTTCAATTTAAAGCCCCAAACATGTAAATTCTGATAGCCATTTTTACCTTCAAAGTTCACACCTTTGGGAGAGAGCAAACCCATTGAAGAGCTGCAAACGGATAGATAAATGAAGGCAAAAAATGCCACCTCTCTCTCTCTACTCATTCCCATTGATGAATAGATACAACAAGAACTCCAAGAAGATAATAAAATAATTATGATTGAGAGTAAGCCATCAAACGGCTATCTTTTGAGTAGTATGAAGTCATCTGCAGATCAGAACTGGGGCTTGTTTTCTATGGCAGCGATTCATTTTTCTCAGCTTGTCAGTTCAAGAAAAGTTTTTTTACGCTTTGGTGCTGTATAAAGAACTAGCATGTCTGTCATGGCCTCACGGGATATAAACTTGTCAAGAAAAAGAATATTTTACTACCTCGAGTTTAACCAAACATGGGGGTAAATTTTTAAAGAGAACCAGTTCATTTACCAAGAAAAATACACAATCACGCTTATTAGTTATTACCGATCCGTAGGCAGTCCTCTTTCTCTTTCTTTTTCTTCTCCCCTAAAAAATTGAATTTTTTCTTCAAAAAAAATATAGTTGAATTTTAATGTAGTTTTCATGAAAATTCATACTATCCACCCAATATCTACTTCTTTTGTGCATTTCGTATAGAATTTCGCACCTCGTAAAATTTTTTTTCTCCTCTCTCTTTCCAATTGGTTTAAGTCCGAAATTAGCATATTTTGCTCCAAGATTTCAGATTGATTTTTCAAAGAAGAAGAAAAAAAGAAAGGTACTACTGTACTGACCACACGAAATAAGTTATATATCTTAATGGCCATCTGATTACATGAAAAAGATATGTGCTCTCGCATAAGTACAACATAACCTTGTCGGAATCCATCTGAATTCTATGTAATAATTATTGTATTTGGATGAATAAATTTGAAATCAATAAATTTTAAATTATAGTTTTATCTTTAACAAATAAACTGATAAAATCTTAAATTCATGTCTTATTTATTTACACGATATTTATATAAAAAAATTAATGCTTTTGAACTTGAAAATCATTCTGATTAACAAAAACCACCATATACACATATAAGCGAAATATTGAAATTTATGATACTATTTCTCTAAAACTATAAAAATATATTTGAAATATATCACATAACATAATTCAAAAAAGAAAGAAAATTCAATACATACATCAAATATATACAGTCTGTCTCAATAATGGTAAAGGACAGGAGGGAATCCAACATTCCCTGTGTTTGGCCATCCAATAAAGTTACAAAAATTAATCCATATTTTAAAAGAACAATGGGAATCTCGATAAAAGCAGGTTAGAGATTAGGAAAAATGGTTTAGGTCACCTTCCCATGACCAGAAAAAAAGAATTTGGCAAGGTTTCCAAGAACATGACAAAGGGAATCCTTGTTTTGCTGCCCAAATTCATGCAGTCTTGATTTGTAAAACAATTGTTATGCGCGTGATACAATCTTGATTGTCTCCCTTTCCCTCTAAATAGCCATCCTCGAAACGGACTGACTTACATTTTTATTTGAAAATTATAATATTTTGAAAGCAAAACTATTTTTTTCCTTATATATTTACCTATTTGAGATTTTGATCATCCATATTATCAAATTTTAGTATTTTTCAACATGTGATTGTCACATCAACCTTCCAGATAAAAAATTATAAAAAATACAAGGCTAAAATTGAATTTTGACAACATAAATAATCAAAATTGCATATAAATAAATATATAGCACTACAAATACAGTTTTCTCATTTGATTTTTTTTTTTCAAAAAAAAATAAATGTATTGCAGATATCTTTATATATAATATTTGTTCTCCTATAATAATATAGATCAAGATTAGCATGTGACAAAGCTTTTTAGACGTGATCATTAGAGCTTCTTTAGCAATTAAAAAATTCCAATTTGAGTCACATGATTGCCAATATGACTCGAGACTAATGTAATCATTCCACTAGATTATTGAGGCAAATTTCATACAATCTACATAAATAGGGATCCAATAAATTGTCAAATTTTGTAGGAATTACATACATCTACACCGATCATAATCATAACACCTCTCTCTAAAAGACAAAATTCGACAAAACTTTCACTATTACAAAAGGTATCTAATTGGTGCGAGGCATTGGATTTTTTCAAATAAATAACCTTAATTCGGGCAAAGTGGGGGACCGAAGAAGTTTAATTCTTCCAATTTAATATATTATTGTTATTTTTTTTAAAAAAAAATCATACTTATAAACATACAATAAATATATCGACATTGATATTTACAACAATTATATCGTTAAATTTTGTATTGAATTTATCATGAAATTTTAATAAATATAATTTTGTATTGAAATTTTTGTGTTATAAAAATCTCGGTGGTTGTACAGTTCATACGAGTCTTACAAAAATTAAAGAGAACTTTTAAAAAAGAAAGCCCCCACGCCTTCTCCTTTACTCAAATCACTGTATATTGAGACCCATGCATTTTTATAGCGTGGAGAGAACTTTATGATTGTATGTAGACAAACATGCTTCTCTTTTTCTTTCTTTTTACTTTTCTTTTTGTTTTCTATCCTTTTTCATTTTAAAAATGTATAAAACATTTAATAGTCGATGAGTAAGTAGAGGTCTCGACAATTATATAGGAAAAACTTTTAGGTTATGTTAGTATATATAATAGAATTATTAATACCCTAAAAATTGTGTTTTATGCATGGTTTTTTTTTTTTTTGAAAGGTTATGCATGGTTAAATTCGGACCAAATTCAAGTTTTACAAATTTAAACGAATTTGAAATTAGTTTAAACGTTGTTTTGTGTTATATATATTTGATAAATGATCACCATTTTGAAAAAATTACGAAAAAAATTTAAATTTATAGTAGAGGATATCACTTTGAATTTAAATTAATAGTCGCCAAAAACACTAACTATGGTTAATTAATAATTTATCAAGAGATAATCACCCAACCAAATGTCATCTCAAGATATTTGAAAATATGTTGGGATTCATCCCTTTTCAGTTTTCTATTTTCGAGATTTGATTAAGATTTTTAGTTATCGAATATTTAAAAATAAAATCATGGAGATATGCATGCAGTTTAAAAAAATGGAGAATATGTAGTTTTAACCAAAAAAATAATAATTAATTGGCCAGGAAATTAATTAACGCATCAGGTTAAGACCCAACGCGGAAATTTTTTTTAGCAAATATGAGAAATTAATATAAGAATACGAAATGAAAGATGAGACTGACCCATGTGAGAGAATATTCGGGATATATAGATTCACTTTTTATTTTCAACTTGATTTAAGTATTTTATTATATTAAAATATCCATTTTTTTTAAAAAAAATATATCCTAAATTTATACATTAAAGTAGATACTCTCGAACTAACTAACTAATTTATTTGGTAAAACCTTATTTAAAGATTCAATTATTCTTTCATTATATAACTTTAATTGATAGATTTTTTTCTTTTCTAAAATATAATTTTTTTAAAAATTTTTTTAACAACTTTTAGATCTTTAAATAAAATTATAAANGTAATTTAAATTAAAAATCCAATTTAAAAATGAAAGATATTTGTTTATAGACTCTAAATTATAATCCAACAAAAAATGTCATTTGTTGGCTTGCCATAACACATTAAATTTTATCTTCATCTGTGATCTAGAGTAAGAAAACTTCACGATGATGATTTCGTATCTAAAGATGATAAGGATATAATGATATTAATTTAATTTAACAATGATTTAATATCAGAAAAAAATCATAATATTTTTTATTATTCATGTTCTCCCCATTTATATCAAACAATTATTTATTACTGAAAATAAAAATAAAACAAAAATAATTTAAATATATTAATATATAATATTTATAAATATTTTAAAAATTAATTTAAATGCCTAGGCGAGGTGGGAGATAGCCATCCTTTTTTAGAACATTGATATATATAATGTAGGAGAAAATAAGTTGTGATTAAATGTAATTATTAAATTGCCTAAAAAATGTAAATTATTAGTTTTCTATGGACTCTGTTGGATAACTGCTGTAATTTATTGTGCCAATCAATGAAGTCTGAGTATCATGCGTTGACTGGTCAAATGTGACTTGATAAAATAAAATAAAATAAAATAATAGATTTTATAAATACCAAACAAACGATATAAAAACAGAAAGCAAAGACATTGCGGTTAATCAAAAACAAAGATATCGAGTGTTTAAACGAGCACTCGGTGTTCGATTAAAAAAAAAAACACGAGATAGTAGAGTCCCGTTTGGTTTTCCTGCTAGTTCGATTTAGCAAGACACTCAATTAGACATTTTACTTCAATATGTATAGAGTAATCGAAACAGGTTAACTAGAGTCGTTGAATCCATTGACATATAAAATAGGTGAGTTAGATTGAAAATATTTCAACCCGTTAAAACATGCTCGTCCCCATTAAACAGCGGGTTACAGGCCTACAACGGGTTATGTTTGTAATTTAGATGCCGGTGAAAATGGTTGGGCGGGCGGCGAATGGCCCCTTTTTGAGAGTGCTGCGTATACATGACAAGAAATAATATAAAAAGAATTAAAATCGAAACAACAAAGAGGACCTAATGGAAAGGAGGGAATTGACCAGACAGTAAGAAAGAAGTGCGTGATTCGTCGGGGGAAAATGACAAAAAAGTCCGAGTGACTAGCCGTGTTGGATCTAACACAGCTGGGCATAACTGTCCACTTCTTCACAGACAGCACAGCGAGTGGTAGACTGGTAGTGGAAGCAATGGACTATTGTGAATCCAAAGCCTATTAAATTAAATATATCTTATATATTATGATTTTTTTTTGAAAAGGATATATATTATGATTAAAGAGATATATCTTTGCAGGACGATGGTTTATGATGATGAGTTATAACCCGTGATGTTTCAAATTTGAGACGATATCGAATCCTCGATTAAAAAAAAAAAAAAACTAAATTTTTGCAATCTCGGAAACTACATTACCAAGTAAAACATTGCATGTTTTCTCTAATTGTCTAAAGACTGATTGATCACTGCAATTCAGTACGCAAAAAATGGAGAAAAAATTTAATGTAATTTTAATATTGATAATGTCCTAGTAAAATTTATAAAGTGAATATGTAGGTATGTTATTGTGACGGGATTTGGATTCTAACAAATTCGATGGAAACGCAACAAATGGAGACAAAGATGGGTCATATGTAAAGTTAAGTGGCATATCATTCATTGCGTTTTGTTCGTGGAAGCGTCTCATTCAATTTAAAAAGAGGAATTCACACCATATAATTATTGTGAAAAATACATTATTTTTTTTGTCCATTTTGTTTTGGCAATTATGGCTCAATAGTGACAATTGGTTATGGCCGTGACGAAAATGGATGGGTACAACAACAGAGATTGATATGTCACTATCTCTATTTATCCTTAAATAATATAAATAAATAAATAAAAGCTCCAAGTTTTATATTGGTAAGCTAATATGCATAACTATAGTAAAAATAAGAAATAAAATGGAAGGATATGATTTTTTATAAATTTTTTGTCATTTTTTATTTTTATTTGTGGAATCATGAATCTTTTTATTGAGCGAGTTGCTAAAGAAATTCGGATTGGGCTTTACAGTTTGGAAAGGACGTTTACAAGCCCAACATAATAAGGCCGTGAACCGATCCAATTACAACCGAACCAAATCCATCCAATTATAATTTGTAACAAAATCGTCCTACTTTGTTAAACCTAATTTTCTGTTCTTCCCTTTCGCTGCTCAATCTCAACTCAAACTAAACTCTCTTTCTCATATATCAGAGCGATTTCGCTATTGTATTACTGCATTATATGCGGAGGTAGATATGGAAGCTGTTGATTCACTCAGGAAACTTAAGGAAAAGATAAATAAAAAGAAAAGGAAAGAAGAAAAGACAGAGGTGGGAAACTCCTTGTCTGCAGAAACAGGTATTGATCGTTGCAAATTGTTGTATTTCTTTTAAAATTTCAATTTTTTGTGCGCATGTCTTTTTTGTTTACGCCACGAATCATGCATGTTAGCCATCTTTGTATGGTGTGTATCATATGAGGGCTTAAAGAAATGTTACCGGCAGAGTTTATTTGATATTTTTTATCCTTGCGGTGAAGATGAAAACTGATTTATGGGGATTTTAATTTGTAGGTTTCGAAGGAAAAGTTGATGATTTGATGCCTTTCTGCTATTATTTTAAACTATACCGGTGTTTAATTGATTAGTTGTTGCTTAGATGGAAACTTTTTCAAAGTTCGAGCGAAAAAGAAGAACAAGAAACGTTCAGATGATATCACCAACAAAGTTGATGCCAAGGTATTTGGATTGTCCAATGTCGAAGGTAGAGTAATACACCTGCATATTTCAATCATTGTCATACTTCAAAGTTAAAATCACTTTTTGTTATGGCACCAGCAAATGAAACGCCGGAAACAAATGGAGGAAACAACAGGTGTAAGAGAAATAACAAAAAAAAGACGGACGAAAGAGCTAAATCAGGTAAAGATTAAACAAATACCTCAAACAATAATGCCATGGAAGGCTAACTTTCTGTGAATAAAGACGCTGCGAATGAACAAAAAGATAAATTGCAGAATTCGAGGCAAAAGGGGAGGAAAAGCATTGAATATGTCAAAAGGGCTGATGCAATCAACGAGGCAGAGGATGCCTTTGAACGACAAAATGGTATGTAAATTTAGTGGTAACCGCTACCAACGTCATTTGTGAATACATTGGCATATAATTTAACTTTATGAAACATCTATGTGGTATACCAACCTTCTGTTCTTTTTCTAACATTAATTTTACCTCCCATTCGCTTGATGCTCGAACATGATGATGCATGCGGATATGGTGAAGTCCGAAATCTTCTAGGGAAGGATTGACATGATTCTTTGATAAATGGCTTAGAGGTGATGTGAGGACGTTTTAACTATGTTATTATGAGTGGTCTGTAGGTAGGGATCTGGGATTCCACATTTGAACAGGCTGGGTAATAAAGGTAATGTCTACTCTCTCAAAAAGCCGGGGGGATCTTTTGAATATTAGCTAGATTGTTTGCCAATTGTGCTCTGTTATTCCTGGAGACTTTTTTTGAGCATTTTAATGATGTCCCTTTTTGGAAAAAGGGGATTCCTGAATATTTGGAGTTTGGAAGCATGCCATATGACCAACCAAAAATAGGAACACCACCTAGGAGGTCCAGTCAACCCTCAGTATTCAGGATCCGAGCACGAGTTTGTGATGGACTTGCAGAAGCTTATTCCCCTGTACCAGAACCAGCCCTCGGTAGCCCAAGAAGCCTTGTAATGCAGTGACATATTAACAGCCATTTGTATCTCTTAACTCTTTTTTTTTTCTCTCTTTCTCCCCTGCATATTTCCGGACTCAATGCTGGACCCAAGTCACACAACTAAGTTATATCAGTTAGGTAGCAGAATTGTGTCCAGGTTCAAATTTGGATGTGGCCGTGGAGTGATGGAAATCAGCCGAATCCTGGCTTTTGGGCTGGCTTTGGCCAGTTGCATTGGAAAAATATACATGACCCCTCATTTGAAATTATACGACATTTGACTTAAAATTGCGACTTATGATCATATCCGGTATTATAATTCTCAACAGCTTCATGTGTTTTTTAAGCCTTTTGAGGATGTGGACCGGTGGTCAATCACGACCTACTTGTTTGTGCACTCCTGGTGTGTGATTTTGATGGCCTGTTACGTATTGGAGCACGTGGACTCATAATTTGAATCTGATCAAATTAAGATTGATTTTGTACTCGATACTTCTGCCTCTAAAATATAACGAAAAAAGCTATATTAGTATCAATATTCCATACGTATATAGACATTGAACTGCAAAACGATGTTATTGTCATTTTGTCAGATGAGGAAATGGCTTTGACTACAAAGCTGGAAAGCAAAGATCATGATACAAACTCTATAGGACTTGATGAGGCTGATACAAGAAGCTTCAAATCTAGTGGTAATTGATTGCACTAGCCACTAATCTTCATTATGACCATGCCTTTCTGGCGTACCCTTGACTTTATGCTATCGTATTAGTACTGGGAAAAAATAATTGTGGAATTTGTTTTGTCTAATGGTAGGAAAGCCAAAAAAGTCTGCAAAACAGAAAAAAGAGAGAAAGGTACTGGGTAAAGATTCATCACAGGATGATTTGCTTAAGAAGAAAGGAAATGTTGCAGATGATGAAGTTGATCAGATGTCCTCAGGAGACGAGGACAATTCCAAAGGAATGAAAAGTATGGTACCTTGTATCAGGGGAAATGTCTAGTCCAATTTATTAAACAATTTGGAGAATTTGTTTTCCTTAAACCTTCTTGATCTGAGTTAAAACATTTTTGTCTTTTCATTAGAATGGGTTATGCAGTACCATCAGACCAGACCTGGAATTAAGGTACTGCAAGAAAGGATTGATGACTTCATAACAGCACATGAGGCACAAGAGGAGCAGGTATTTAATATTTATAGTGCAAATTTTTAAATTTTTTTTAACATCTTTCAAATAAAATATGGTCACGATAAGTTAATTGAAGTACACTTTTGTTTTGTAAGCTGAGGAACTCGCTCTATGGTCTGTCTTTAGATTTTCCTCATTCTTTTTTCTTGCCAAATTTGTATAAATTGTCCTAGCTCATCAATTAATTTTGGCCCGTATTTGGTTTTTTCCCTTTTCTGCACCTTGTCACTCTATTTCCTTTTACCATTGATGCAGGCAAGAAAGGAAAGGGAAGCCCAAGCAGCAGAAGGTGGGTGGACTGTTGTTGTACATCATAAAGGTAGGAAAAAGACTACTGAGGCTGAAAGTGGAATTGCTGTTGGTTCTGTTGCCCAAGCTGCTGTTCTAGATAAGATGGCCAAAAAGAAGAGTAAAGACGTTGGTTTAGACTTTTATCGGTTCCAGAGAAGGGAAGCTCACAGAAACGGTATGCTTGAATTCTTTTGAAAAATTCTTTTACTTGGTAGTTTATGAACCTGATACTTTTAATTTAAGGGTTACACATCCATATCAACAATGTGGTGGTTGATGTTTCATTTTTTTTCCCCGGGGTTGCAGAGATTATGATGCTGCAAAGCAAATTCGAGCAGGATAAAAAGCGGATACAAGAAATGAGAGCTGCCAGGAAATTTAGGCCCTATTGATTGCACTTTTTGGCTTTGTTTGATTTACATCTACCAGTGTATACTTCCATAAACTGTAGCATATTGTAATGGATACAGGCTGATTGTCGGATTCCTCTGTTTTGGGTGATTGAAAATTAATTTAGGTTGCGATTACTTTGGAATATATTTTGTAGGATAGCTTATCCTGTTATTATTTACAATAATTGAATAATATATAAAGTGATAATGAATAATTAATAATATGTTTAGTTTGATAAATTAAATTGCGATCAGAAACTGAAAAATCTCAACTTTGTCATTTTCTATCTATTTTTACCGACCAAAGATTGTAGATGAAGTTCTTTTCTATTTTTTTTTATCCATTTATACGAACCAAAGATCATTTTTACTTCCTTAATCGAATGACTATCAATTATGCACAAATCCAATTATTAATGAATATTTGATTTTAAGAAATAGATATTAATGGGCTTCTGAGTTTAGAAAAAGTTTAATTTTTTTTTTAAGTAAACATAGAATGAGTTGTTTATTTTATTTTAATCACTTAAGTTAATATAGGTTTATGCACTGATTGGTTCGAATGATACCATAACAGGAAAATTTGTAACACAACAAATTGAAATTTTGAGATAGTATGCAACAGATATTCTCACACAAAACTTACTCGAATATTAAATAAATATATATATCATTTGCTACATCGGCTCATTTCGAGCCTTTTCCCTTCCCGTTGTAAAATAATAAAAAAAAATATTATTCAAGTTTGTAACCAAACCCATTAATATACCGATATTCTTCCAACCGAGGTTTATTATTAGACTCCAACCCAGAAGTTATTGAAATTGCATTTTCACTCCTAGTATAGTCATCATTTGCAAAACATGGGAAAAATCTTCTGGAAAAAATCCATCTGCCTGCACTGTCCTCTTATCCGAATATTTTATCTTCCCTTCCCAAATCTCGCGAAGAGAGTAATCTGCTCAACTTCCACTAGATACCCCTCTTTTTCCTGGAAAGTTAAGGTATATTCCCCTTGCAAAGCCACTGTATTCTTTTGTTTCGTCTGCTTTTGGTGAATTCTTGAGGCAAATCTTGGACTGGGGTCATTCTTAAAGCTAATTGAAACTTTATTCTGTCAAATATGGCATCTTTTCCTCTTGTTTCGAATAACGGGTTCTTTATTACACAAGAAAAATTGAATCTTTGTGTTGGGAATTTCAAATTGTTGAAGGGGCGTAGAACTCTGTCTTGTTCATTGTCCAAGAATGGCTTTAGTTCTGTCTGTAAGCCTTTTGCGGCATTGAGTTATAGTTATAAGCCTCAGCATAGGTTGTTGTGCAGCAAAAATGGTAGCTTAGTTTTCAAAAAGAAGAAGAATTTTGATGCCCAATTGGTTAGAGGAGAAGATACTGAATTTCGGAAGAAGTTTTCATTAAGATTGCGCCGTAGGAAACGATTATCATGGAGAAGATTGGCGAGGGCTTCCATGAAATCTACCTTAAACGACATTCAAACATTCCTGCGAAATAATGTTAAGAGATTGACCCTTTCTACTTCCGTACCTATATTACTAGGTCTGTGCTTTTTGTTTCTTAAAATTACATCAATGTCGGCTCCACAAGTTGTTCCATATTCCGACCTGATAGCGAGCCTTCAAAATGGATGTGTGTCCAAGGTTTTGTTTGAGGAGGGTACTCGTCGCATATATTACAATACACAAATGTTGAATTCTAAAGATATCGTAACCGTGGAAGATAGATCACTCTCTCTTGATGAGAATGTAGTTGATACTAATGACAACAGTGATAGTCTTCGAAATAATCTAGAGGAGCAGAATATGCCAGGGACAATGAGAAAATCTCGGAAACCATCCCCTACTTGGCAGTTCTCTACAAGAAAGATTGATCATGATGAAAGCTATCTTCTGGGTTTGATGAGGGAAAAAAGAACCTCGTATGCCTCTGCGCCTCAGTCGACTCTGATGTCTATGAGGAGTATGTTGATCACAGTGCTCACTTTGTGGATTCCTTTGATTCCTTTAATGTATCTTCTATATCGCCAACTTTCTGCTGCCAATAGTCCAGCCAAAAAAAGAAGACCTAGCAACCAGTTGGTTTGCTTTGAGGATGTGGATGGCGTTGATTCTGCAAAGGTGGAGCTTATGGAGGTTAGAATGCTGAAGCTTCAAACTGTACGCAGTATTAAGAATTGCGAATACTCAGATCTGAAATTTGTCATTGAATTCTTAATTACCTAAGAAATACTTATAGCTTCATGATTATAAATTGCTGTTATAATTCTTTTTTTAGTAACTTTAAAAGTTATAACTCTCACCTTATCTCACTCTCATTATCTTTGCTTCTATTCAATACGATATTATTAAGGAAGAGCCATTTAGAGCAACAACCACTGTCTCATGGTTTATATTTCTCATAGTTCCTTAAATATCCTTTAGAATAACCACCCATGATATTTTGTTTATTATTATTTTTTCAATTTTTTTGAAACACTTGGGTTGCATTTGGATTGATTTATTTCAGATCCGTGAATTTAAAATGTATTAAAATGCATTTTTATAGAATAGATAAACAAGACAACAAAGTTGAAATCCATCTCTTGTATGTTTATATAGTGTTTAATGTTAATTATGATGAATTTAAAGTTCAACCAACAAAGGAGACATTTGAAATCAATTATAATTTGTGTGGCTAATGTGTAAATAAGGAAAATATGTATTTAAGATCTATTATTTAATTGTTAACTATAAAATTATAATCAAAATCTATGGATTTGAAATTCATGCATCCAAATGAAACATTAGTTTATCTAATCAATAGACGACTGATTAAATTCTAGTATTGATATGCATTGTATCCCGAACATGTAATAGGTTACGCACGTGTGCTAAGTTGGGGCTAAATAATGTGTCCAAAAATACTTGTAAAAAATTGATAATACCTGCTAAATAATATTTCGCCAAACTTTTGCATGAATGTTTTTGTTTATTCCAGAGAAGTAAGTTGGCATTTTGCGCTTTTTCATAAATATTTCTGTTAATTCCAGATAAATAAGTTGACATTTGTTTTTCAGTCTGTTTCTTCATCTGAATTCTATAATTGTTTTGTGATCGCGCATAGAAAGTGATTTATAGATGCTTCGTAAGTGCTCAGCCTGGACCTACGGGTAGAAAATAACTGTTATTTTACTGTGGTACTGATGCTATTATTTTCTCATAGATAGTTTGTTGCCTCCAAGGATCAATAAACTACAGCAAGCTAGGGGCAAGGTTACCTAGGGGCGTGCTTCTTGTAGGTCCTCCAGGAACAGGAAAAACATTACTAGCCCGTGCAGTTGCTGGAGAAGCCAGAGTACCTTTTTTTTCAGTTTCTGCTAGTGAATTTGTGGAGTTATTTGTTGGAAGAGGGGCAGCTCGCATAAGAGATCTTTTCAAAGTTGCAAGGAAGAATGCCCCGTCAATTATTTTCATCGATGAGCTTGACGCGGTTGGTGGGAAACGTGGAAGAAGTTTCAATGACGAAAGAGACCAGACATTGAACCAGGTATTACCTATATAACTATATCTAGCTGCAGGTTTCCTCCTTTTTTTTTATAAAAGAAAATTTATTCGGTTTTCATGTATTGGTGATAATTATTTTGTGACTCTAGACTCACACAAGGTTGTTGTTGTGGATATTAACATGAAACAATATTTGGAGTGAGTTTAAATGAAATTATTGAAGTACCAATTATTAGTAAGCTCAGAAATCCTGGCTTTGATACTATTATCCACAGGAACTTGTATTCCAAAAACAATGTTCTTATAGTGGCATGAAACGAGTTTTGAACACATTCCGGGAGGTAGATATGAAATTTACCTGTTTATTAGTCAATTTGCATGGCTAGATAACGATGGAGAAAATGATTATGGCGATACTTCGATTTGAATGCATATGCATTATATTGTTGAATTTTATATAGCATCAATACGTTAAAGAAAAACATCATACAAAAAATCATTTGCCTGGTTTAACCATAAAGATCTATATCCACGACAAGCATTGAATATGAAACAACATCAAGATAGTGAAGAGAGAATGTGACACCACATGATTTGTGTGGTTTGACCATAAAAGTTTGTCCCCACGACACAATGGCTAGAGGGCTAAAACTCTTATGAATATCTCTTAATTTAGAATACAACCATCACCCGTTTTTATGGTGAAACTGTGAATTTGAAAATATAGTGAGATATATATGGTACTAAACATTTCCCAAAACTAAATCACCATAACATCGTACCAAAGATACATCATAATCCTAATAGTATTAAATCTGATTCTAGATTATTTGTTTTAGCAATAATTATTAGTGTTGCTCGGTACATGTGCTTTTACAATTTATATTTAACTAACTTGCCAATTGATACATTTCTTGATGTGGATTATGTTATGATGTGCTTTGCCTGAACTACCCCTAATTTCATGTGCTGCCTTTCTAGTTGCTGACAGAAATGGATGGCTTTGAGTCAGATATAAATGTAGTTGTCATTGCCGCAACAAATAGACCAGAAGCATTAGATCCAGCCCTTTGTCGACCTGGTCGGTTCTCAAGAAAAGTATACGTTGGGGAACCCGATGAAGATGGAAGGAAAAAGATTCTGGCTATACATTTGAGAGGAATCCCCCTTGACGAGGACAAACACCTTATTTCCAACCTAGTTGCGTCTCTTACCCAAGGATTTGTCGGGGCTGATCTTGCAAATATTGTCAATGAGGCTGCGCTGCTCGCTGCTCGCAGAGGTTAGACAGACTTTATGTTCAAATTTACAAGGCATTTCTATCTTAATGCATTTTGAGAACTGCCTCTTCCATTCTGTCATGCAATTTTCTATCGATGTTGCACTCAGTGACGTGAGATTCCTTTGGTTTATATTTGCCATTAAAATTATGGCACTGCAATTTAAATTTCAGAGCAACTTAAATTTCAGAGTAAGTTGCTCCTTTACTCTAGAGCGACCGAATAAAAGAATAGCTTGACACTATGAAAGCCACTGGGAATACTCTATAATACAGAAAGATGAAACCACCTGCATATTAAAAAATTAGCAAAACCAAGATTTTACTAGCAGTTGCTCACTGGGCACTGGTTAATCGATTTTTTGTCAATCTCTGATTGGGTCCATTTGCTTCATTTATATTTAAACATCATATAATACTGATTTTTGCAGGCGCTGAAAGCGTATCGAGGGAAGATATAATGGAAGCTATAGAGAGAGCAAAGTATGGGATAAATGAGAAGCAACGGAATCCCAACACAATAAGAAGGGAACTTGGAAAGCTGTTTCCGTGGATGCCTTCTCTTATGGGTAGAGACGATACGGGACAAGATGGAACACAAGGTCCTCTCGGCTATCAAACTCTCGCATGATTAGACGAGAAAATAAGGTTTCTATTCTATTGACAGGGGAATCATTGACTGGTCACTCATTTTTTTGGAACATGAATATGTAGCACCGGCAGTTTTGTTGCCTCTGCTTACTGTGTGATTTTGGCGTTTCTGTTTATTTTGATTTTGCAGCACAAAGTTCTAAATTTCTTGGAATATTTACTTTCCTTGTTTGTTTAGGATTTAGCTTGTAAGTTTTGCAGATTATATTGCCTGGACGAAATAATATTGGACTGTGATACATGAAAATCTTTACCCGGTTTTCAATCATACAATAGTTTAAAAGTCATGATATATTTCTTGCGATTAACATAACCTTGCGTAATATTGGGGACAGTTGATCGCCTTATGGCTATGATGGTTGAACTCACCTGTGAGTCATTCACTCGCGAATCTAGATTCGATTAGATAGCCGAACTTGCATTGTACAAAGATAGGCCTATGGTCATCTGCAAAAAATTTCTTCTCTAACCAGGTGGCTGACTGTATCTGCTTGACTACTTGCATCATAGTGGACAAGGTAATTTGCAGTTCTTGCAAGATCTCCATAAATTAGCTGGTTTGGGTAATCAGACATGTTAACTAAACAAATTACAACAATCGTTTAAATGTGAATGGCAATACAAGTCATTTTCAATATATGCACTTTCATCCTAATTCTTCTCTCACCACTTTATGCTTCAAATGTTGAGTTTTTTAGTTGGTGTCACACTGATTTTATATTACTGCATCTCCATCTGAATGTACATATTTCTCCATTTGACCAACATGGAATATTAAAATATGAAATTGTTTTTTAAAAAATAAGTTCATCCCACGAGATATCATAAAAATCCGACCCAATTAAATAATCAAATCTAAGATTTTTTCCAAAACTTAAAAATACCAGAAAAATATCTATTTTTTTGTTGCTTGGGCCTCATGAATTAAAAATATCATAGTATAAATCAACTATTCAATTTAAGATAAAGTTTTAAATATCTCAAAAGTTGAAAAAAATAATGGCAAATAAATGAAATGAAATGCTGTAACCTCGTACGGAATGTCCAAGTGCTCCCCCTCCTGGCTAGAGGATCTGATTATGAAAAACAATAGCAGAATGAAACGCTGACTCATCCCCAAAAATGGTACACTCCGCTGTTGTTTCTTTCACAGTCTCCTTCCCAAAAGGTACAAGCTACGACTCTGATTATTAGTTTACCTTTTGTGTTTCAATGCTGTAAAGTAGAGTCGAAAATCTCCATTTCTTGCAGGTATTTTCTTGGTCTGCTTAAGTTTGGTTAAATGTTTGTTTGTCTGAAATTTGCTTGGCCGTAAAAAGAAATAAAAAAAAAAAGAAAAGAAAATGAGTTCTATAATGCTTATTCTGAGGAAAATGCTTGAACACGATTCATTGTTGATATTCCTTGATCCGGTGGGCAGACAGAAAACATTATTGTTTCAGTGAAGAATAGGTCATTTTCTTCTCGTATTTCACCCAACTTCTATATCAGGAACCAAAGCAGCCTTTTTTGCAAGTTCCAGAGCTATTGGAATCCCTCAGCGGTGGTACAATCTAACAACAGATCTTCAAGTAAACCACCTCCCTCTCTGCATCCAAAGACTTCGGAACTGGTGAAACCTGAAGATATATCGCCGTTATTCCCGGAAGTATTGATCAAGCAAGAAGCTTCAAATGACCAATTTATAGACATCCCAGAAGAAGTCTTGATGTTTATAGCCTTTGGCGCCCAACACCTCTAATCAGGTTAGGTGCCTCAGGGCAAATCCTGGATTTTAGTCGAGTGGGATGACCTGATATTTAAGGTTATCTTATTTCAATCACTTTATTTCGCCTAACTTGTTAAGGATAATCTTTTGCTTGAATTTAGAACCAAAAGATTGGAAAAACTACTTGATACTCCTGCAAGAATCTACGACAAATATGAAGGGGTTAGCCCAGCTGGATCGCATAAACCGGACACAACTGTTCCTAAAGTTTGGATGCACTGCAAGGTGACAAGAATTTAATAACTGAAACTGGAGCTGGTCAATGGGGGAGTTCACTTGCTTTTAACTCTTCAGAAACTGTATTCAAGTTCTCTTTTGCAGGTCTGTGTATAAAACTGCAGCTGGCTCGGAACTTTGCCGGCCTCTTCAAAGGTCACCAGTAAAGGATTCTATATAGCTGGTGCTTTATCATTGTCCAGTTTATGTCTCAAACGCATACACCAGCTATTCCAATAATCTCAGACACGTATACCAGCTACACTAATAATGCTTAGTTTTAGAATATGCAACGATGTCAAATCTAAGAGAAGTTTTCGTCGAAACACGTGTTACAGCAAAGATCCATCCCAATTAAAAATTAACCAGATCTTACATTTGATCTTTTTGGATCATAAATTACAGTATTATGAATAGCTGCTGGCTGCCAGGGTACCGATAAATTTGGCTGAGCCAAGCGGTGTCTAACATTCAGGCTCTGACGCTGTCTAACATTCAGGCTTTGTTGCAAAATGAGCAAAACATTTAGAAAATCAATATGAAAAAATACAAGCTTGGAATTTATTCTATATATATACACACATACAAGTTGGTAAACAGCATATTTTTATTATGTATGTGTTTAAATTATTGTATTTCCAATAAATTATGTATCTAATTGAATTTAATAAAAATAATTAGACTTAAAAGCAATTTAGATTTGGGGTAAATTTAATTTTTTAGTTAGATCATGTATCAATTTGTCAATTAACAAATATTTCGTGTACCAAATATTTTTTTACTGCTTCTTAAACAATTGAGGATTTTTTATAATTTTGAACTTTTTTTTTGTATTAAAACCTTTCACATTTGCGATCGAGGGCTCTTTTAACCTCAAATTCTATAATGAAATTTGGTCTTGCATTGACTTAGTTTTTCAAATGAGCTCTTAATTATATCAACTTTCAATTATATCATTTGAGCCATTTTACAGTAACACACAAACACATTAAATCGAGTCAAATGAAATGAGAGGGATTAGAATAATATAGAATTTACCGGAATTTCGTGATTGCAATTAATCAGAATAATATAGAATTTATCAAGATTTCTCGCGTTCAATATATCTAAGTAGTATAGAATTTTCCGAATTTTCATATGTTTAATAAAGTTGGGTGAGTTTGAATATAAATGTAGACATAACTTGATCTATTCCACATTTATGTATGATAAAACATAATTTTTTCCTTGAAATTATTAACCAATATCCAATTTTTTTAATGAGAAATTGGAAAATGAATTCTTACATGACCTAATTGTCCTCAACAGTGGTAGGCGTTAACATCTTATACATAAATCAACGCCGCATTCAGCTCTTCCCATTTTTCAGATTTTACTGATACAGAATGCACCTTCTTTCTTGCCGGGGTTTCATTTATAAATTTGGAGACTAATTTTCCGCAGGATAGCTGCTTTGGTTTTGGCTTTCGCTCCCAATCTGTCAATTCACTATCCGATCAGGTAGAAACCCTATTCGCCTAAATTATCGTTTGATTACCTTTACCATTCATGCAGTTAAATTATCCGATCAGGATTAATTGATATGTTTTTTTTAATAAAAAATTACCTTGCGATTTGAGAGTTAGGCGTGTATATTAGCTTTCAGTTTTCTTTTGGTTTTTTAATTCTATAGTAACTTCAGCTATTATGTGTGGATGGTTTTTTTTTTTTTTTGAATATTGTTTGGATGGAAATTTGGTATGTCTGGTTCTTTAGATATTTGTGAAACTGAGGAATTGATGCAAATCAGTAACAGTTTAACTTGAGAGTCCATAGTCAAGAATATTATAACATTGTTTAAAAAGGCTTCAATGTTTGAAACAATTAATCTGTTAATATCCCATAAATCTAGTTCTTGACCAGGTTAATGTAGTTTCCCTTAAATATTCGGAGTTTTTACGTGCTGGTCAGTAAACATAATATGAGGCATCAACCTAAGGACCGCACCCGTTGAGACTCAGACTCCCCACTTAAACCCATTTCACACCCCCATTACCCTCGACACAGTTTTTAGGTCTGTGCTGCTTGTATCGGATGAGTATATGGTTTGTTTAAAAATGTATCTCTATATGCAGTGTTAAGTGGTTGTTCATGTGATAAAAAGTCTTTGTAGCAGCTCATTATGTCAAGCCAAGGTAGAGTCCTTCCTCCTCACCTTCGTCGTCCACTACCTGGCCCCGGTGCATTGTATCCCGATCCTTATAGTTCGACATTTCCTCCACCAACTGCTGGTTTCCCTCCTTTTGAAATGTTACCGCCTCCTGAGGTAATGGAACACAAGCTTTCTGCACAACATATTGAGATGGAGAAACTTGCTACAGAAAATCAGAGGCTTGCGGCTACTCATGGATCTCTAAGACAAGATCTCGCTACAGCCCAGCATGACCTGCAATTAGTACATTCTCACATTGCAGACATGAAGTCTGAGAAGGAACATCAGACAAGAGGAATTATGGATAAACTTTCAATGATGGAGGCTGAACTTGAAAGTTCAAAGCGCATTAAGGTGGAGTTGCAGCAATCAAGGGCTGAGGCTCAGAACTTAGTAGCTGTGAGGAAGGAGTTGTTTGCCAAGGCGCAGCAGCTTACTCGTGATCTTCAGATGGCTCACTCTGAGGCACAACAGATTCCTGTTCTGATGTCCGAGCTTGACAGTATGAGACAGGAGTATCAGCATTACAGGTAGCCTTTTCTTTTCTTTTGGTTGAAATAAAAGATTCAAAATTATTGAATCTTGAAAAAGAGAACGCGAGACACCACAAAATTTAGCTTGTATCTATGACAAAATGTCAAGAGGGTCGAACCTTTTTCTTAATTTGGATTGTAATTAATAGATGCTGGATGATAATATAGTAAGATAAATATGGCGGATCTATATATTTATATGTTCCTAACAAAACTGCATTTGAAGTTTGAAATTTTTTGGGAAAATTTCCAAGACGTGAAGAGAAAACAAATGTCTTGGTTGTGCTGACTTTAACCAGCATTCACATTTTCTACATATATTCATTCTGATTATTCCCCTTTCTAGATTCCTCGAAGAGACAACATGAGTTAAATTATTACATTTTTCGACTTTGTTTTCGTGATTTTTTTCTAGTTTCGATTTGGTATTGCAGATATTATTTCTAATTGTGGTCGAATTTGTACAGGGCTACCTTTGACTATGAGAAGAAGTTATACCATGATCATCTGGAATCTCTTCAAGTGATGGAGAAGAACAATGCTTCAATGACAAGAGAGGTGGAAAAGCTCAGAACAGAGTTATCTAACTCCACAAACTTCGATCCTAGAACAGGCATAGCATTTTCAGATTTTTTCCTTTTCAATATATGTGTGCTGATTCAGGGGAGACCTATGAACTTTGAGGACGAGACTAGACCTTTTAAAAAAATTATAAATAAAATTTGAACTTGTTTTCCAGACTCCTTACTTTGTTTTCCCTGACCAATGTTCTCTTCAGATTTTTGGGAGCTCATGTATTACCATGATATCGCAGGTGGGTCACATGGTGGTTCTGCTGGATACGCTGGAAGTGTTCCTGTGGCGAACTATAACCCCACCCAAAATGCCTACGGTGCTGCTCAGGTATAAGTTAGCGATTTTGAACCATTTGATTAATAGTAGCTCTTTGAAAGCAGAAATTGACAATTTTTAAACCATTCGACTACAGTACGCCATCACTGGACCAAGAAAGCAGGATCGTACCTCGTTAATAATGAAATTGTGATCCCTATCATGTATTGGGTCTATTTTACCTTCAGATGATCTCATCGTGTATAAAATAATTCATATTCTTTCAAATGATATATGTATAAATTTCACATCCTTGTCTAAAAAGTAGAAAAAATTCTGTTTTTTCTTAGCCTTTAAGGTTTCTGTTCGTTTGGTGTTTTAATATTGACTTCGATCTTTGATTGTTTAATTTTTCATTGCAACAGGGCCAAAGTCCGTTTTTGGGAGGGGTTAGTGGGGCTGGTGCTGCCAGTGCTGCTGGCGGGGGAGCTGTTAACTACGATCCTTACAGAGGCCACACTGGAGCTGTAGCTGGTTATGATACCCAAATAGGCAACACTGGTACTGGTTATGACGCCCTTAGAGGACCAGCCGGATCTGCTTACAATGCTCAGAGAGGACCAGCCGAACCTAGTTACGATGCGCAGAGATATACATCTGGACCTAGTTATGATGCTCAAAGATGGCCATCAGGACCTGGATACGATGCTCAAAGAGGACCAGCTGGAGCTGTTTATGATACCCAAAGAGGACTGGCTGGGCCCAGTTTTGGTGGGCAAAGCGGAGTTAATTATGATATGCAGAAAGTCCCTGGCCACGATGCATCATCAAGAGCTACTACCGGGTCTCAAGGGCAGGTACCGATGAACAATAATGCATCTGCTACACCGAGTGCGAGGGGTGGATCCGAGAATGATCCGGTGCCACGAAATGGAAACCCTGCTCGAATTTGAACTCAAAACCTCTTCTATCTGAGCAATTCATCTGTCCTTTTGTGGATGGGATGGAAAGTTCAGAGGGACGCCCAACCATTTGTGCTTGAGATTCTGGTGAATTTATTTGGTTTATTTTCATGAGTGTGGTACGAACGAAATTGTGTTGGTTTCTTTTTGCAACACCAGAAATCGCTTCTACTATGTATTAGTTGTGTTAAAAAACGTGTGCAGGTAATAAGCATCGAGTCACTAAACAAGATTTGAATTTTATTACTAGAAACATTACCATCTTCAGCGGCAAACCCAAATGTTTACAATTGTTTTTATCCATTAAGAAGGATAGGAGTATTATTAATATTTTCAAGCAATTGAAAAAATTTATTCAACTTGAAACTTATCATTTTGAATTTGAGTCTTGTCGGGATTAAAATTCCAACGTCAAACTAAAATATTTATACCACCAAGTCTTGAAAAATACTGTGCAAATGTGGCCCGACCCAAAACCCGCATACGAACCAATATTGTGACCCGACCCAAATCGCAAAAGAAATTTAAATCCCAGTTTCCCGGCGTAGCGCCTTATCCGTTCCCAGCAGGGAAAACGAGTCGGTTCAGCGTCAACCCGAAGGTAAAACAAAAACATTAGCGAATTCAAGTGTGAATAGTTTCTTATGGGGAGCTAGGGATTTTTTCAGGATATTCATAGATAGGAGATAAGTCAGGTAAATTCATAGCCAGAAGTTTCATCCTCCCGTTTTCATTTTCTCGGGTTTTGCTATGACTATGCATTCTTAGTTTAAGAAATTTGTCACAGAAATACGAGCCTTTCCCCTTGAAAGACATGGAATCAGTGGTGGCTACAGTGACCGGATACCACGGCTCTGAGAGATTCAATCTTATTAAACTGATAGCTTTGACCGGTGCTTGTTACGTTGGCAATATGAGTCGATCTATCACGCATTTGGTAGGATTTGAATCCATCGTATTTATGCAATTTGATGTAGTCAATGACTGCTGTGAGGTTGAGTTAGATTTGTGTCTTTTTTATATTATAGCAATTGAGTACTTGTGCATCACAGGTGTGCTGGAAATTCGAAGGAAGAAAATACGAGCTTGCAAAGAAGTTTAAGACGGTGATAGTTAGTCATCGCTGGATTGAAGAATGTGTAAAGAAAGGGCGCCGAGTTTCGGAGACTCCATATACCTTTCAGAGGTATGGCTTTTTCTGAAGATTGGAGATTATGTTAGTTTTATGATTGTTGTTGCGTTGGTTCTTTCATTTAATGTTTTTGCAGCTACTATTTATTTAATTTGAAGTAGAATATATCTAAGCTGATAGGTGTTTCTGGTGAAAAACTGTGAATTATGCACTTTTGCTGTATGTTTATGCAAGTTGTTGAACATCTAAGGACGGGCAGCAATTTGTTGAAGGATGATATGAATGGGCCAAATGGCCAAGGACCAATTTGTTCTGTAATATCGAGGTAGCTGACACGGATATCTAAGCTCCATGGTCAGCTAATGGTTCACTAACTTTTTTGATGGATGTTGTTTATGCTTTCGTTTGCCATTGGGTTTTAAATTTATTTACGTAAAATACTAACAAGGAAGCCGTTGAAGTTAAGCATTTTGAGAAAATAAGTATTTCAACGATTATGCATCATCACAATGACTATAGATTTGTAGATATATCATCACGTTATAATGTCGGCACTTCGAAAATTTGAGTACTTCCTAACTTGTTATAATGTTATGTAACAGTTTTTTATAGCTTCCTACCTACCTGGCATTTAATTGGATAATCACGATGAATATTAGTTAGCTTGTTTTGTGCCCTGATATGAACAACAAATGGAATGAACTGCATCTAACTATTGTTTGGACTCTTATTAAGGATGATTTTTTTATACAACTTGTTTTCGACCCTAATATGAACAACACATGACTGATTTTTTTATAGTGGGCAAGAGGTAGGAACACTGTGTTCCAACATCTCATTAAGGATTAAGCAAGCTCGTGTTCGATCAAAAGTAAGAGAAACCTCAAAAGTGCCTTTGCTTGAAGTTGAAGATGAAGAGGCTAATGTTGATCCATGGGCGGGCTTCAACTTTTCAAATGAGGTTTGCAATCTGATATTTATTTCTTATAGATCTTGCTTCTTTTTTAAAAAAAAATCGAGGTTTCATTTATGTCTGTATTTTCTTTAATGGATTGTAAAACTGAAGCTGATATACTCATTAGTGATCCAAGTATACAGAATACATGCTTTATTCCTGCAGAATATATTAGGGTTTTTGAAGAACCAATTTATATTGGTTTTTAGTTGACTATATTCAGAAATAGTAGATTATTACACTTTAAAAGAAAAGCAAATTATCACCTGAAGCATTAAAGACAGCCCTTCATGTCTTGTCCTATTGATGTACGCACGATATGATGAAATCTTGGGGTAATGCCTTTTCTTTGGCAACTCACCAATTCTCTCATGGATAGCTCTATTTTCTACACCTTTGGCTGTACTTTGATGGTAGTTTTGAGGTTTGTTGCTGTTTCAAATTCTTTATGATTCCTCTGTATCTTACAAATATTTGCTGCCTTATTAGCATTATTTTATGTTGACTTAGTAATCATCTTTAGTTCTTTACCCATGCTGATGCAGCACAACCATGGTTCTATCAGACCAACTGGGAACTGGAAAACAACTGAAAAAATCTCAAGAAAGAACAGTCCTGGAAGCAGCAATTGTCAACTTGAGGCTGTCAATTCCGAGCCCATGGTTAGAGAAGTATGGAAATATGCATATAATTTTTGGTTTATTTGGTTACTTACAAGAGCAGCCGAAGGCTGTTTTCTCCTGCCTAAATTAGCTTGAACAGTTACACCAAGTGATGAGGAATGCATTCCATTTAGGAAAAATAATATGGTTCTTCCCTTTTCACCATACCTTTAGATCATGGAAGTCAAATTTTTCTTTGAACTATTGATTGCTCGGGTAGTGCCAGGCCTATTCTTCCTGCAGCGGCAATCAAATTTTCTGTTTCTGTTTCACATTGACTTTCATACCTCTAATATGTCATTTTGGCCTTGTATATTATATTATTATTGTATTTTTTCACCAATCATCTTTAGCTTGTTATGATTAAAGTTTATCCGTGTTTCCTCCTGAGTATGCCACCTGACAAGTTATTAACATCTGTTCATACTATTTTAATGGTCTATTTCATAAATAGAACGAGTAACCAAGTGCTTCTGAGCCTACACATTTCTTCTTACAGAGAAAACGGAACTTCACTTCATCAAAACCACATTGCAGAGGTAGGAGGCTAGTTAAAAAGCAAATCACCATGGTGGATTTGGCATCAACTTCAAAGTTCGAGCGAGAGTTTCAGTTGGTGAAAGTGCTTCCTGAAGACAATATCAGTGAAATTCTGTTTGACAGGTCAAAGGTTGACACACACCAAAATGCTTCTACCAGGCACACATCTGACATAACATGCCCTAGAAATCGGCTGAGTAATAATGATTCTATAGATGTAGAAGAGATTGAGGTCGTGAATATTGACAATGAGAACGATTATGTTCATGGTGTCCCATGTTTGCTCAAACCTCCAGAAGAAAGTCTTGAAATAGTTCTAGATGATCATTTTGACAATCATTATTTTTGTATGACACAGCCTATGCCAACAGAGTTGTCATGTGTCATATGTTGGACCGATTTCAGTCCCACCCGAGGAGTGCTGCCATGCGGCCATCGTTTTTGTTTCTCATGCATACAGAACTGGGCAGATCAGCTGGTGAGCACGTGCCATTCCGTGATAATTACCATCTAGTGTGTATATATATTTGATTTGAATCCTTCTTGATACTAACTGTTATTATTCTTTGCAGGCTTCCAAAAAGAAGCCCTCCACATGCCCTCTGTGTAAGGCTGACTTCATATGCATCACCAAAGTGGAAGACGCCCTCTTTTCAGACCAGAAAATATATTCGCAGACAATCCTGAACGACAACTCAAAAGATGATGTATACATCCTTCCTGATGAGTCAGACCATCTCCCTAACAATGTATGTGTTTCGGTTTTCTCATTCCATATTATTCTGTTATCGGTCTATTCTCAAGCTCATCAAGGTATTTGTTATTCTTTGATGTTGTGTAGCCATCGGTACATGTTTGTTTTCGATGCTCCAGTAGAGAACCTGTGGACCTTCTTGTTCTCTGTCATTACTGCAAAATTCGAGTTGTCCATTCTTACTGCCTCGATCCACCTTTGTTTCCGTGGATATGCTTCCAATGCAAAGATCTCCAAATGATCTATCTTCATAACCGATAGTTCACTTCAACTGTCTTTTATGTAGAGCATGTTGTACACTATTTGATCATTTGCATCCCATTTGCACAAGGATGAGTACGTAAAAATAACTCAAACTGTAATCATATTTCAAAGATTTAATCTATTGATTTTGTTTTATCAATTTGTTGGAAGTTTATGGCTTCAGTTTACTTGAGAACTGTGATAATGAGCGCAGTTGCATGCAAGGGCAATCTCCGAACACAATTGTCTATTCAATCTTTCAAATTGTATTTTGTATGTAGTTTGTATATGTGGGTAAATAACAAGCATTTCTAAAATAAATATCAAATATTTAATAAATATCAATAATTAAAATAAATATGATGAAATACAATATTTAGATTGATGTTGCCTCCTCTCAACATAAGTACTCTCATTATCCATTGAGCGATTGGAAGACAACTAGTCCAGTAGGTGAATCATATTAGGAAGACATTATTTATTCTAGAAGACTAACATACATGGAACAACTGATTTGATCCTAAATATCTACTCTGAGATTGTATAAACTGTGTCTGCTTCTGAATTTTCACGAACTATAAGAAAAAACCGTATGTAAAAAAAAAAAAAGAAGATATCATAAGTAGTCTCCTCGTGAGGGGCTTTATGACTTCAATCGTGTGGCTTTATCATTAACAAGAAAACATGTTGAGTGTGTGTGTATGTGTATTATTATTTATTTATATAATGTGAGGAGAGGAGAAAAAGATGGAAATATAGGCAAGTCTAAATTCAATGTTGGTCCTCCCAATTTCCAAGTCAAATTTTATGATTGATAAATTTAATTTGTTCCAGCCATGTTTTCAAGCAACATAGAAACATTCCTCCGTCCCCTCAAAAAGGGCTTCATCCTGAATCCCACAGGATTCACATTCCAGCTTCTACCAAAGCGCCACCGAGTCCAGGCGCTTTACAACGAAGCCAAAAATACCATCAGATCAGTCCCATATATCCCTCGGAATCATCATGCTAAGCTTTAGCAGGATTCTTCTTGTAATCCTTAACCTCACAATCCTATTATTTTCATTGGCTCAAGTCAATGTCGCCAAATCCCTGGCATATGATTCCCACAGGAAACTGTGCTTGCAAGAAAATGCAGGGGCAATTGCATTCAATGCAACTTTCCTTCTAATCATATCCGTTATCGGGATAATCGGGACGTCCTGTAAAGTCAAGTCTCTGCAGGCAATTTATTTATGGATCATGTTAATTCTGACAGTTTCTTCATTTGTTTATGTGACGTTTATTTCGGTTCTAATGCCAAGGGTATCGGCAGAGAGGGTATGGGAGAATTCCAAGGATGGGTATTGGTTGAATGAGTATCAGCCGGCGTTACAGAAGGCTTTGATCAATGGAAAAGATTGGTTCATGATCCGGAATTGTTATGTGGAGTTTGGGGTTTGTAATGTGTGGAGAAACCAATCCAGGACCCTGAATCAACCTACGAACCAGGGTCGAAACTATGTCGAGGTTCTTGTTTCTTTTATGCTTCGTTCCATGTCGTTATCCTTCTTTATTGCTTGCTGTCTGAAATACCTTATTCATGTACTCTACGACCTTGCCTCACATCAATATGTTACAGAATTTTGCAATGATATGAATGCCTTCTTACAAACTTAGCACGTGAACTTTAATTTGATTGATGGTTTTAGTCAAGTGACTATCTTGCCAACGTTTTATGACACCAAACCGCAGCCATAAATAAATTTCTTGGTCGCCCACCATAGCATCTCATCCCAGAAATATAAATCCAACATGATCAGATACCTATGTAAGAAATATACAAGATTGTCATTATTGTATTGATGCAAATGTTTGAATCGATATACAGCTTGGGTGTTGTTATCCTCCGGCTCGTTGTCAGCTGGTGCAAACAAACATAACATTGTGGCAGACCCCTAAGTCCGGGGTCGATCCAAATGATACAGAATGTGTTCATTGGACGATAAGCGATCGTGTAGGCGATTGCTACGACTGCGACTCCTGCAAGGCTGGATACTTAACAAAATACCAAGAGAATTGGCAACAAGGCACCTTCATGCACATTTTTCGTTTGGCGTTCCTCACAGTGGTGTCTGCCCTTACTCTGTATGCTTTCAATGATGACCGTAATGCCAGACTCGAACATTACACTTGAGAGTATGAATCCAAGTCTGATTTATGGCAAGATATGATGACCTTTTTATCCCATTGATTAGTTTTGGTGTATTCCCTAGTCCATACCCCTGCGACATCGATCAGATTCATTAACATATCCTCTCATCTTTATGAGCTTGTTTCTCTGTTTTTAGTGTGATGTCAAAATAAAAGTTGCGAATCTGAAATAATATAGATGCAAATCATTCTATTGGAACATAGCTTCGTTTTACCAAAAACCTACGTACCACATCTTGAACTTTTCGGTAAACTCGAACTACCACCACGACCACCCATCAAAATTCAGATAGATACACATAATAAATGTATACGCGTCCAGCCGACACAAAAGAATAACATATATCGTCATGTGCCATAGTGTATTATTATTATCATTATTATTAATAATATGTAAATATGTTTTTACTATGTCTTATCAAGTACATATTACATATACCCAAACAAACGACAGATCTTAGTTGGATTGAAATGAACCTGATGAGCTTCCAACACATAACCCTCGTCGAAATGAGGAAAAGAACACCAAAAATCGCTCCTTTCTTAGCCCTAATCGTACTCCTCACAATCCCATTATACTACCCTTCCATTATAGATTCTTCCAAGAAATTAAACACTACATTCGAATCTTCGATAGATTCACTTAAAGACACCAATAATCCTTGCAGCTCCCTCGACTTGCGATGCAAAGAAAACGAACCCGACGCGACGGCCCAGCACCTCGATGCCGCCGCAGGAAAGGAAATAAGGGAAGAAGCCCAACCCGCTGAAACGGAAGCTGCTACTACACCCCCGGATGAAAAATGCGACTTATTTTCCGGCGAATGGGTTCCGAATCCCGAGGGCCCGTACTACACAAACGCGACGTGTTACGCGATTCAGGAGCACCAGAATTGTATGAGATCTGGGCGGCCCGATGTCGGGTACCTGAAATGGAGATGGAAGCCCGATGAGTGCGAGCTTCCGATATTTGATCCACTCCAATTTTTGGAGCTGGTTAGGGGGAAATCCCTGGCATTTGTAGGCGATTCAGTGGCAAGAAATCATATGCAATCCTTGATTTGTCTCTTGGCGTCCAAGGTAAGCAAGCCTCTAATCTCATTTAATTATTCTTTAAGCACCAATGATTACAGTTTAAAAGTGGATTTGGATTGGTTTTATATAAATTTGTGATTTTGATGACAGAATATAATAAATAATTATTCTTACCAGTGGTTTAAGTATGGGACAGTTGTACTGTAATAAATCTTTGAGTTAATTGGATATTGGGAAATTAAATATAATCAATGAGGATGTTGGAGATATTGTGAAATTTTGTGGTCAATCTTCGTTCAAATAGGAAATTGCCAGAAGTGAACAAACAAATAAAAGATAAATTTATATTTTTATATATTCTAATAATTATTAAAATTAGCTATCCAACGCATTAATGTTACGTATGNAGATACATATATACATGAGATAATACGTGAGTTCAGATCTATAAATTGAGAATAGTATACAAATGAGAGAGAAATAAATAATTTAGAAACAGATTATGTGGTACTGTTTGTCGAATAAATAATAAATTCGTGATAATTAATAATTATCGAATTTTGTGATAATTCGTATTAACAATGTAAAATAATATATATATACCCAAAAATATCAATTCTCGTCTTAATTCTTAGGAGACTAGCCATCTCGAATTCGCACTCTATGCAATTGCAAAATGTGTTTTGTGATCACGTACAGATGATCTCTAAATAAATTGTAATAACATTCATTTCTTTCTTTTACAGGCGGGATATCCTGTAGATACATCAACTGATCGAATCCAAAACAAACGCTACCAATACCCGGCTTACAACTTCAACATCTCCATGTTTTGGTCGCCCTTTTTGGTTAGGACGGCTGAAACTAACCTAGAGAAGCCTCCTTTCACCGTGCACCTCGACCAGTTCCACCCGAACTGGACTGCTCAAATCGTGTCTTTCGATTACGTAATCATCTCTGCCGGCCACTGGTTCACCCGCCCCTCCTATCTCTACCTCAACAACAGCCTCATAGGTTGCATCTACTGTGCCGAACCCAACATCACCCACCTCCTCCCACCGTTCAGCTGTCGTTGGGCGTTCCGGACAGCGTTTCGAGCCATCAACAGCGCAGCTGGATTCGACGGCGTGGCGTTTGTGAGAACGTTTGCGCCCTCGCATTTCGAGGGCGGCGCATGGGACGATGGTGGGAAATGCGCGCGGACGAGTCCATTTAAGAGGAATGAGGCTGTGGTGGAGGGCTCTGACTTGGAAATGTATTCGGCACAGGTGGAGGAGATGGGAATTGCACAGAAAGCAGAAAGGAAGAATGGAGGGAAATTGAAGGTGCTGGATGTGACGAAGATCATGTTAATGAGGCCGGACGGGCATCCTGATAAATATTCGCATTTGGCGGGGACGGTTCAGTCATTGGCCAATGATTGCGTGCATTGGTGTTTGCCTGGTCCTATTGATTCTTGGAACGATATTTTGCAAGAATTGTTGAGGAGAGAAACAGGCAACAAGAATATTACGTGATTTTTTTTTTAATGATTTAATTTATAAAATTGAATTTTAAATATAAAAACCTATTTCCGTGTCCATTTTTATACCGACCATGTGCTCTACGACCGACCAGCTACCATAAAACATAAATGATCTATCGCAGCTTTATTTATTACATAGGAATATAGAATTAGTAAATCTCCTGTTACCAAAAGACCACCAACATGCATGTGTTTGTCAAGCAAAATCTGAAAAGGATGCACTCTCTTCGATCTCTTTAAACTATATCAACTACAACACCATAGATGAAGAGTTTAGACATCTTCAAACATTTAGCAAAAGACTTGCTTTTGAGCTTTGTCAGTTGCTTCTCTTTGAGTTTTGATTCAAACTTTTCTTAAATAGGCAGCCTTTCCACTTTTCCTATAAGACTCGTTTTCTTCAACATAATTATCTTTTCAACCATTTCTGCATCAAAACAAATAAAACAATATCACCAAAACCAATTCGATCATATACAAAACATAAACTTCTAAATAAAACATTAACCCAAACAAGATTACACTGAAAAGGGGGGAAACAGAATTCATTAATTATATATAAAAAAAAAATTAAATGGTTTTGAAAGAGACACGCCGGCCCTAACTCTCTCATATGAAATGATAATCTCGGTTTGAAAACTAAGGCTTAACTGCTCAACAAGTTTCGAATCTATTCAAAGATATTTTACTGGATTTTTTTTCTTTATTTTAATTACCACCGTGTATCATGATATTACATGGTACCTACCCACAGAGTTTCTCAACACTGTCATTATATCAGTGAATCAATAAATTTAATGTGGATTCTATTGTCATAAAAAAAATAATTGATTTTTCGTTTGATTTGTATAAATTTCAAAATCAGATAGCGACTCTCCCAAACTCAAAATACTTAATACTCCAAATAATTATTCATAATCTCTCTAATATATATTACCTATGATAATACTAAAATATTTCTTGAAATCTCGGAAGTATCCCTATAATTCTTTATTGATTTCCTCTCTTTTTAGTGTATATACATAATATAATATATATTCCATCTCTTCTCTTCCCCGCACCTCCAGCACTCCATGCACCATTGGAGCTCCAATCCATGGAGCCTCCCTTTCCCAAAAACCTGACCATAGGTAAAAAAACAAAGGATATTTCCATTATATTATCCCTAGCATTAGTCCTCCTCGCCGTTTTCTGTCTATATAATCCATATCTGCTTAAATATCCTTCATTAGCACTCTACAAAAACTCAGACGACGATATTGAAACAACTGAAAAGTGTGATATCTCCAGAGGGGAATGGATCCCTCATCCGGACTCTCCGTATTACACGAATAAGACGTGTTGGGCGATCCATGAGCACCAGAACTGTATGAAATACGGGAGACCCGATTCGGATTTCATCAAGTGGAGGTGGAAACCGGACGGCTGTGCTTTGCCGGAGTTTAACCCGTCTCAGTTCCTGGACATGGTCCGGGATAAGTCTTTGGCATTTGTTGGGGATTCTGTAGGGAGGAACCAAATGCAATCCATGATATGTCTTCTATCCAGGGTATGTTATGAATTAATTTATGTTGCGTTTCAATACAAATTATAATAAATTTTAAATGATATCATAATTGGATTGAATCGAAATTCAAGATTGATTTGAAATTTATGTTCTTTCTTCTTGATAAACTTACATTTGAAACACATAGATTTTAAATCCACCCATCCAAAAGAACTTAAATCTATTTTCAGTCAATTTTTTATTTCGTTCAAGATGTGACATATATACCTTTCATATTCCTAAGTCATGGCTTGATTTATGCTAAATAGATTTACTAACTGACAAAGAACAATGGTTTAGTCAAAGTTGGAGTTAGACTGAGGTGTGGTTTATGATATATTGGATTATTGGGGCTCAACAAACTCACTCACAAAGTAAAACATTTTTCAAAAATGTTTGTGAAATTCAATTCTTTGAATTTGTTGTATAATCATCATGTACTTTTTTTCAAAACGTGGGGTTTCACACATTCACATTAATAAATAATTAATATTGGATTCCGGCGAGTATTTCAAAACCCTGTCAATACTTTTTTCACATGATGATGACGAATTAGCACGCAAGTGACTCCCCACTCGGCTATAATCCAAAATACACATAATTAATATTTTCTTTCTTGGCCAGCATTGATCGCTGTTTCAGACATAATCACGCATGTTTGGTGGGTTGTGATTTGAATTTTATAAATTTAGTCTGTTATTATTATTAACTAAAAAGTAGAACTGGTGGAAATGTCGATTAACTTTAGCTGCATCGTCGTATTATTTAGTAATTTATTGTCCTGAATTTTTATATTTGGAGGATGAATGTATAGATAGCTTCAGTGAATGCAACATTAATAATACCATGCCAATGACAATTTTTTCCAATTATATTAATTAATCATTTCGTCATGTATAAAATAATTTGGGGGACATCAAAGTTCTGGGAATCAAATCTTGGGAACGTGGAGACGGGCTTGTAGCCCAGTTGTCTCACTCCTGTCGGAATAACCGGTTTTCTCGGGTTCGATCCCCTTCTCGCGTGAGTTGTAATAAAAAAAAAATCTTGGGAACGTGACCTTTCAATTTTCTAACAAAATGAATTATTGGTTTAACCTAACCCGTATTAATCCACGTATTAAAAAAAAACACAATTTTTGTATTAAAAATATTATTTTTATTATAAATGCAAACGCTTAAAAAAAAACTATTAAAAAAATCAGAGACATGATTTTGTATGCATATAATTGTCTGTTTCCTTAACGATGATGATGATTTTGTTGAATGAAGGTGGAATATCCGATCGACGTTTCGACCTCATCAGACCAGTACTTCAAACGCTGGAGATACGTTAATTATAACTTCACCATCGCCGCCTTCTGGACGCCGTTCCTGGTCCGATCCCAAGAACGAGGCTCCTACGGCCCGACTCATACCGGTCTCTTCAACCTCTATCTCGACGAGTTCGACCACTCATGGACCACTCAAATCGACGATTTCGATTATGTCATCCTCAACTCCGGCCACTGGCTCACTCGCACCGCCGTCTACTACGAGAACCGCAGCGTCGTTGGCTGCCACTACTGCCAGCTCCCTAACATCACCGAGCTCAAAATGAGTTACGCCTACCGTCGCGTGTTCCGCACCGCGCTTAAAGCTATCAACGGTAGAGAACATTTCAAAGGAGTAACGTTTTTGCGTACCTTTTCTCCTTCGCATTTTGAAGGCGGATTGTGGAACGAAGGCGGGAACTGTGTGAGGACGCGTCCGTTTCGCAGCAACGAGACGGTGCTGGAGGGTGTAGGTTTGGAGTTTTACACGATCCAACTGGAAGAATTTAGCTTTGCGGAGAGGGAAAGGAAGAAGAGATTGAGATTACTGGATACGACGCATGCGATGCTCTTGAGGCCCGATGGGCATCCGAGTAGGTACGGGCACTGGCCCGATGAGAATGTGACTTTGTATAACGATTGCGTGCATTGGTGCTTGCCCGGCCCGATTGATTCTTGGGCCGATTTTTTGTTTCACTTGTTAAAGTTAGAGGCCTGAATATCTTGAGGCAAGAGAAATTTCATTTAATTATAATTATTTTTCCATTTTCATTTAATGGGGCTTTTGCATCTTCACTATGCTTTCCCTTCTACAATTATTGGGTTTGATTACTCGAAGCAGCCGTGAGCTATGGTTTTCTGGAAATTAAATGTTTATTTATGATGCAGCTTGTAGCTCGTATTAAGTTTTAGCATAAAAAATTACCATTTCACACAAAATTTGAGTTAAAACTAGGCAAAAATAAACGGACAAAATGGATCCCTCTGAATGCAGAATCAAATATTTCATTAGACAATATCATCAACCATACACCAGTTTATTTTATAGACAAAAGTACAGCCTTCCACCAAATTGATATATTCAGGGCATGTTTATATTAAAGAATGTTCTATATGAAATCTTGATGAATACCAATATATGTAAAACTAAGATGCAAAGGACAAAATCAGACCTGATAAGAAGCAACCGAAGATATCGGCCCCTTGTCAGACCCGCTTCGTTCAAACCTATTTCTAGCTATATTTACATCTGTACCGCTTCTCTCTATTTGCCCCAATAGCTTGTTAGCTTTTTCCAGTTCTATCTTTTTGAGATGAACTTCATGGACGAGGCCTTCTGCTTGAGCCTGAAAATTCAGGAAGAAACTAATTGTAAGAGGCACGTACGAACACTCGTTTCATAAATTATGGGAAAATGAAACCGTGACAGAACTAAATATGGATTAGAAGAAGAAATTTAACCTGTTTTGCAGCAAGTTGTTCGATTAGGCTGTGAAGCTGTTTATCCAATGCTTGTTCTCGCTGACCTGCGAGGGGTTGTATTTGTTAACGGAAACGCAAAAGAAGCAATTAATAAAGATTTGAATTATTGAAATAAGCTCCTAAAAATGGGGCGAGTTTGACAACTACTTAACAGCGATTCATGTTGGGATGATTTTGAATTGTAGGACTGGTCAATTTTACACTAAAGAGGCCATTCTTTAAAAAAAAAAAAAAAACTACCAGGGCAAGGTAGGGCAGGACAGGGCTTCAATTCAAACTGCTCCATCATGTCCAAACAGCAAGAAAATAGTGGTATTCTCCTATGTATGTTCTTTTTCTTTTTTCTGCCGAGCAAAACTCTCCCAGAGATTTATCTTTATGGATTAAGTTCGAATAATTTCTCAATTTCTCGACTATACTATTTTACATACAGACCCATACTACAAGAAAGGCCAATATTTTAACGCAAAAAGTTCATAGCACAAAGCTGGAGCAAATATTCTCTTAACTTCCGTTGGTTGCTTGGCTGCAATCCAATTTTTGAAAATAAGGTTGACATGACACAACAACTTACCTGGAGTTGGTTGCTTCCATGCATTATCCTGAACCTGCTGCCACTTTTTCTCCAAGATGTGTTTGAAAGCATTCAATGGTAGTTAATTAAATACTCAAGTTTGTAGAAAAATTAAGGAGCAGCTGGAAGATTCAATATTAACAATTAATTATTATTACATGAAATTTAAGGACATTTATTGTTAACGATTTTTCTCTAGCTGCTGAAAGTTTGTTTATGTTTACAATTATAGTTCTGTTTTCTGTCCTTTAGTGATTCATGCATGTGGAGACACGCTCTCATCTTACATCTTTTCTAAAATGGAAACTAGTATTTACATTGAGTATGTGATTTTTTTGCTATCAAACTTATAGGCTTAGCAACTTCAGTACTTAAGTGTGCACTCGATTGAAATTATGTTTAAAACACCTGATGAAAAGATCAAGCAATAATTAGGGCGATGTAATGGTTGATGTTCATGTATGAAAGCTCTAAATTTGGGAAGACTGAGAATGCTTTGTTGTTGAGTCGAAGAATTTCTGTCAAATAGTGGGGCATTTTTTGGATCTTTTAGTAGTTGTTATTGCTATGTTTGTTTTTGCATCAGTTAACTGATTGAGATGGTGATGATGAACAAATTGTTCCTTCTACGTGTTAATAAGTACTATTTTTTCGACGCCTACAGGAAATGCATGGAAGAGGCTACGTGCTCTTTCTCGTCTTCTTCAAGCTCTTTGTTCTAGTTCCTATTATTCCGATATTCTTTTTGTAAACTTATGGAGGCATATACTTTTCCTCAATTTCTCTATCAGGTGGCAGCGCAATATCATACAAGCTTTTGTGTCCTGGCTCAGGTATATATCAAGTCTTTTGCTTGAAAATGGAATTTTTTAGGTATTTCATGAGTTTATTCTTTTATTGTTGTTGCAGATGATGTAGTTAACTGAAGTGGGCCAACTGGATTTGAACAATAGTTATGCTTTTCCTCTCTTTCCTTGGGTATTTTCTGTTTCTTATGTGGTTGTGGTGGGAGTGATTCCAATCCAGATGGATCATATGGTTTGAAGATTCATCGAACACAGTCGTTCAAAGGCATAATTTATGCATCTTTCTATACCCATCCGAGGCTTGATGTGACATTTTGAGTTGGAACTGTTTGTATGAGAAAGAGGCTCACCACATATTTTTTTGAGGGAAGAAAGTTTGCGTTAGGAAGAACCCAAATAAACATGTTTTTCAGAACCATACAACCATAGAAGACACTCTTCATTAAATCATTCTAGATTCGGTTCCAACGAAATAACTTTACGAGATAACTGGTGGGCAACACCATTGGTTGAGTTACTTTTTTGTCTGAAAACTTGATACTAAGCACAGATCTTGCTGCCAATCGTTAGCCTAACAGTGTTCCAAATACTTCATTCTTCTGTTTCAATCACATCATATGTGTTCTTGGAGTGAAATTTTGAAGTGAAAAGGACATGTTTTCGTTTATTCATAGAATAGGCCGATTTGGTATTGTAGTTATTATTATTATATTTTAGCTGGGGAGGGGGTGGATTTAAATGTCAATGTTGTCCCCTATATCGACAGCTTTCTATGTTTTTGTTTTCGTTGATAAAATCTCTTATATTCTTCGTACTTTTTTAATTTTTCTGGCAGCTCTTGAAGCTCATGCACCATGCTAGCTCCTGTTTGTTGTTTACCAACAAAGTGCATGTGCTGATATCTGGCGGGCCATTAATCCAGCGTTATGCTCCATTCTTGAACAGTCTAATTTCCGCCTTTGAGAGATGGTGGTTTAGATGAGTAGTCTGGAGTCGAGGAGAAAGCAGAGAAAGGGGAAAGAAAGAGTTATAGCTTACAATTTTGCTGAAACAGGTCCTTGGGCGTATGATTTGCTAGTATCTATTCTTCATTGACTGACAGTCACTTTGGACACACTTTCAAGTAGATGATTATAACCCCGTCCCTTGAACGTTTTAAAATACAAGTGATTTTGCACCATTCGTTTTGGTTGCTTTGTTCGAAAAGATGAGATAGACATGTCATGTGGATTTGTATACCATTTGGTGTGTGTGTCACGTATGTATGTATTGTATGGATCAGAGTAGTAACATAAATTGTTATTACATCAATTAATATTAATATTCTACGGGCAAAACAAAAACTCAAATTTGGCTACCTTTCGAGTAACGTGCCGAACTGCTTCTTTGGTTGCAAAATTCAAATAATCCGCCGACTCCATGCAAGCGAATGCGACCTTGACAATTCATGGAAACTGCGTCTTCTTCTTCCTCGGAGATTTTTCCTCCAAATGGGGTGAACCAAGGATCGAAAGTCGATTCTCGGATCGGGGTCGCCACATTTTCAACCTCGTCCTCGACCCAGCATCGGCGACGGAGAGGCTGCGAGAAGATGGTATCTCGCCCGAGGAGGCGTCAGCAGGCGTTTGGCCGTGAAATAGGCCACGCTGCTGCGGAGACTTATTTGCTCGCTCGCCTCAGCTTCAAGCTTCTTAGCTACCTCGGGTAAAGTTTTTAATTTTTTTTTATTAGTTTAATGTTTGGTGGTTTAATTTTCTGTTTCGTCACTTCTCAGGATAGGCTACCGATGGATTACTAGATTACTTGCCCTCACGCTTTATGCCATGTTTCTTATGCCTGGGTTTGTCCAAGGTGAGTATCAATTAGCGATGTGATTCTTTTGATTTGATTTTGAGGATTTTGTGGGGTTAGTGCAAGTACCATGGAGTGTGCTGTTTGTCGCAAACACTTATGTGTGCCATTGACCTTGAATTGAGCAAAATGTAGTTTCTTTGTTAAGCTTGGATTTCCAGTGAGATAATTGTGGCAGGATGAGGGATGGTCCACAATTTGCCGAAACAAGAAAAACATTAGAAAGTATATTGTTCGTGACAAATAGTTTTCTTTCTCTAATTATAGCTTTTCTAAAGACACTTCATTACCATTATATTTCGGGAGTCTGTCTAGAACTATGGAAGTGGAAACATAATGGTTATAGATAATTTCTGTTATTCTGGGCGTTATATTCTAAACAATGATCTTTCTTTCGTGCAAATACGAGAAGATAAAGGTGGACTTAACTATTGAGCTGAAGAGACCAAATCTGTTCTGCATCTAGGAGTTTGAATAACACCATCTTGCTATTTTGTTTATTGTTCTGCTTTTGAGATGACAAGGAGATGCTTTGTGTTTCCCCTTTCAACGAACAGACTGAATGTGATTTGATATGTGCCTGAGTTCTAAGAAACTATGTTACACCCCAGGAAAGTCTGCTCATCTTTTAAGTATGTATCCGTTGAATTCATAGTGCCTGCCCCTGGATTGGATTCTTTGTTGTCAAGTAATTAGGTCCATTCATTTTCCATATTTGTAGTTGGGTTTCTATATTTCTTTTCAAGCCAAATCCGTCGAAGTGTTGTTTATGGAGATCAACCAAGAAACAGGTATAATTTGGAATTTCTATATGATTCCTATCATTTAAGTTTAGTTACACTTACATTGATTGAAAATGCAAAAGGCACTTGCAGGTTGGATTTATATCTGCCCGCAAATAGTGATGGCCTGAAGCCAGTTGTGGCGTTCGTGACGGGTGGGGCATGGATTATTGGGTAAGGTGGTCTGAGGTTATTACTTCGAACATGTGTGCCCTCTATTCTCTCTCTCCGTTTCTTTTTTGGGGGGTATTTTGTCATTGTATATTCCTTTGTCATGTCAATGCAATAATTCAATAGCTATTGTTTGTTTGTGGAAATGGTGCCTTTTCACCCTTGAAGTGCATCAAACCATTTATTTTATTTAAATGAGAAGACATAATAATAAGGAGATTGCCTTCAAGAAACTCACCGGACATTTTTCACCTAGGGTTGAATATTTAGAATGGAAATACCGACTTGCTAGTTTAAATTGCAACAATTGTGTGGTTGGTTAATCTTGATACTTAGGAATTAACTGATAATAATATTATATCCTTAAATTGATTACCTTACATTGAATCGTTGTATGGATATTGTGTGGATAATCCCACCATTACGGGCATATATTTCAACCAGAATTTCCAGTTTCTGTTAAAGGATAATACTTTTTAGTTTAGTATTTTGAATATGTCCGCTTGTTTGTACCTGTTCAAATGCATTTTCACCGGTGCTCAGCAAGTGATATGACTGGCTACCCACGGTATTAATTTTATGGGAATCCATGCTACCAGAGACTCCTTTTCCCATGACAATAATTTTAACTGCAAACAAGGAATAATCTGTTTTACTTTCAACGTATAAATATTTTCCAGTATAATGTCACAATACCAGAATTTTTTTAGTACCAAATGATATTCTTCATTTTTTAAGTTGATTGTATTTCCTCAACAACCATGAATGAGGGTAATTGTTAAGTTTTTTAAATCTTAGTATAAAACAGGATCATCACAACCCATAAGGCTTTTTCTACGGAAGAGACTTTCTCAAGGTTCTTGAAACCTGTTAAACAGATCATTAGATAAATTGGGTTCTATGCTGAAGTCACTTATAACATACTCTCAGTTAAGCAATATCTTAAATGCAGGTACAAGGCATGGGGTTGTCTTCTGGGACTACAATTAGCGGAAAGAGACGTCATAGTGGCATGCATTGATTACAGGTAGCTGTCTCTGTTTGATATGGTTCTGGTCCATATAGCTTTTGTGCAAACATGTGTATAGTCGAATTTTCCGAACAAATGGGCTCGGGGGATTCACTTTTAGCATCGACTTCCGTAATATTTATTTGTGACTTTAGGTTCTTGCTTGAAGCACCTTTGGGGATACTGTGGAAAATTTTGCCACATCCGAACTGCATTAGAATCAAATATAGCTTTAATCTACTTATACCAAAATGCATGCTAGCATGCCAATAAATGTTTATTTCTCTCCGTTTGCATAATAACCAGTTTCTTGATTATTTTTCCATTATGACCTGGGACTAGGTTTTATTAAAGGGTGGTTGAAGAATTTTTTTAAAAAAAAATCGCGTTGTCAGCTTCTCCTTCTAGTTCACCTAGGTGTTGGCCTTCTTTGTTGTCGGCATTCTTTAAATGTGTGCTTATGATTTTTATAGACAGTGCTTTCACCTGCTCACGGATATCTTTTAATACATCTATCTTGAGTTCAGGAATTTTCCACAGGGAACAATCAGTGATATGTTAGCAGATGTTTCTCGAGGGATTGCTTACATTTGTGAAAATGTAGTTGAATTCGGAGGTGACCCTGATAAGTGAGTCTTTTTGTATTTTCAACTTTTCTTATCTATTCAAGCACCTGCTTCTAAACTGGGAAGAGAAGGAAAAGTAAACAAAGACATTTATTATTGAATAATTCGAGCACTTGATTAATAACTGAAGCTTGGTCATGATATCAAAAGAAAGCAGAATTATCTAATTTCAGTTCTTATCGCGCTTTCTCACATGGATAGAAAATTATATATTTTGACCTAATTACATTCATGTAGTTATGTTTACTGACTATTATAAAAATCTAGGTGGAAAGATCATTGTCTGAGCCCAGATGTTTTACCTAGCATCAAATCTTGCTGACGTGTGGCAAACACAAGTTTCACATTTTAAACGATTAGTCATTCTAACACAAAGTGTCTTTTAAAATTGCAGAATTTATTTGATGGGTCAGTCAGCTGGTGCTCATATTGGTGCCTGTGTTCTTGTGCAGCAGGCAGTAAAAGAATCCAGAGGAGACAGCATATCTTGGAGCGTATCCCAGATGAATGCTTATTTCGGTTTATCTGGGGGGTAAGTTACATGGATTTTGGGATTTCTTCTCTGTTTCTTTTACTCCAATTCCCGCGAGCATCATAGCTGTGCAATTTGCCGGTCAGTCTTAAATCTTAATGGTTACTTATTAGCTATATTGACAGGTACAATTTACCCAAATTAGTTGACCATTTCCACAGTCGGGGCTTGTATCGTTCCATCTTTTTGAGGTGTTGAATCTTCTTCCAAATTCTAATGCATGTGGCTATGTGGTTGCCAATTTAGGCCTGTAAACAATTCTCCTCTCTTATAGCTGTTGTCTTGATTTGTGATTTTAGTATAATGGAAGGCCAAAAATCATTGGAACAATTTTCTCCTGAAATGATTCTACAAAATCCAAGCTCAAAAAATGCAATTTCCCTGCTCCCTCGTATTGTTCTTTTCCATGGTACTTCGGATTATTCCATACCCTCAGATGCAAGGTTTGTAAAACCTTGGTGACTTTTGATAAACCTTATTTAGTCAAGTCCTTCATGGCCTTCTGCTGTTGAAACGACTGAATTCTGCCACAAACTTAATCAATGTGTTAACTTTGGCCCTATATACAGTAAGATGTTTGTGGAAACACTCCAGAAAGAAGGGGTTCGAGCTGATCTTATCTTGTATGATGGAAAAACTCATACTGATTTATTCCTCCAGGCGAGTGATTATTTGTATTCAACCACTTTTTTTTAGTCTTGTTTTTTGCATACAGTTAGTTATAGCTATAAATTTGGCTTATTGTTATGCATGGGATATGTAAGAGACATGTCAGAGATTGAGATTAAAATTTGTAAAAATGAAATCACCTCTGATGAACTTTGATGAAAATGATCTACTTCTTCACATATTAGAAGTAAAAGACGCACTGATGCGATTTTTGTTTTGTATGATTTAGTTACTGTTAGTTCTGAAAATGGAGGAATACTTCTCATGTCATGATCCAAATTGAAAATGAACCTTGATGTACATTTGAATTTGATCTAAGGTTTCTCCATAAAAATGCAGGATCCCCTACGAGGTGGTAAAGACAAGCTTTTTGACGATCTGGTAGCTCTTATACATGCCGACGATGAGGAAGCTCTTGCAAGGGATGCTCTGGCTCCTCCAAAACGGCGTTTTGTTCCAGAAATATTGTTGAGATTAGGTCGTCAAGTAAGTCCTTTTTAACATAACCATGGTCTCTGAATCGGTGCTTGAAAAGACATCTGCAATTTCTATGTTACACCTGGAGTAATTTTTATATGTCTCAATACCATTAGATCATGTAGGTCTCTTATATTTAAGTAGAAGCTAACATTATGAGTTGATTCTTCAAAAGTCAATTTCACAATCTCGATGTGGTATAGAAAAATCTTTTAAAACTCAGTTTCTTTTGCGGGATGAATTTGTTCGACGTGCCATATCATGTATGTGACATTTTAATTTACAATCGATATTCTCAAAATTGTAGATAGGTTACATGTATTATTAATACAAAACTTTATCTATAGCAAGCAACAGGAGCACAAATAATTAAGAATATTTTATATGGACTACCCTAACAATATTACCAATCGTTATAATTTTACATAATAGTCGTAAATGCATATTTTAAAATTTTATTATTATTAAACAATGTCATAAACCTTTTCTTTTAATAAGGAAAAAAATTAAAACATAAGTTTTATTTGACTGAGATTTTATTAAGTAATTTAATTCCTAATATTCATTTGCTCTTTATTTTTAGTAAATATTTAAAATTAGTATACATTAAGACAGCCCAAGAGATATTGTATACATATGTCATTTGTTATTGTCAGTGACATGAAGCATTTCAAAAGATAAATTGTATTCAGCTGTCATTTGTTATTGTCGAATTTTAACATTCATTTTCGGGTCAAAAAATTTGTGATTATTAAAGGTAAGTAATGTCCTTTGTATAGCTTTTATGCATCTAATGATTTTTTTTTAAAAAAATTATTTAATATAAAATTTTGAAAAAAAATTATGATTGAGTGAAGAGTTACAATTTTGTCATCTACCTATAATAAATAATCTTATTTTTAATTTGTATTTATAAAATTGGGATTGTGATTTTTATTAAAGAATGTAAATTATTTTTAATTTATATGTAAGTTATTTTAATTCACCAAAATTATATGGTATAAATATTATTTATTTTTTAAAAATAAAAATGTATAAATCGAGTAAAAAAATTTCCGATAAAATCATATATTATTTTTTTGGAAGTAAAATATATTAATGCAATTTTCTAAAAACATTATGTAAAAATGCAATTGATGAACATGAAATTTATAATATTATTTTTTAAAAAAACACAAAAATATATTCAAAATTTATATATTTGGAATGTGTCAATCCATATACAACATAAATTCAAATATTAACGGATTATCTAAAAAAATAAATAAACAATTTTAGAAACACGCATGCACAAAATCGCTAGCACACAGTGAGTGAGTCGGGTAGCAATTTCGTCATCCCTCTAAATGGTTAATTATTACTTAGGAGAAGACTTTGCGTTTCCCAAAAAGGAAAATCCTTATCTTAGGTACACGCATCGAATTATCGACGTCCTCGGCTCGGCTCGGCTCGGCTCGGCTTGTTGGCTTCTACTGAGCTGGTTGTTCTTGCAGTCCACACCCAAATCATCCATCCCAAGATCTCTGGTAAACCAGAAACCCCAATCAGTTTGTTAATTTTCACTTTTCTTCATGTGAATTACATTTTTTGGTGGTCCTTGTTTTGGTTTGTCTGGATGCTTGAATTGTTATTTGGCCCTTAGAAACACTCGATCGGTTATGCTTTAGAACTTTATTCGAGGCGTGATGCCAAAATTCAGAAGTTTTGTTTTGTTTTGGGGATTTGATTTGATAAGTGGTTGCTTTGGGTCAAACGTAGATACAGTAGCTTTTTCTATTGTGTTCTAACTCACGGTAGGGCAATCCCATGAATTCAATTTTTGGTGACGGACCTTATGGCTGTTTTGGGGCTAGCTTGACTATTTTAGTGAAGTTATGAAAAAATTTGAATATTTGTTTTTAATTTGAGCGGCAACCATTTCTGCAGAGTCTGTTCTGAATTACCTTGTGATTGATGTAGCACCGGTGCAATCATATAAGTTATATGAGTTATGTGCTATCGTACATTCTATTATCTAAAGTTACCTAAACAAAAACAAGATAAATATTAAAATGTGTTAAAGCTTTTCACGAGTATTCAAATTGTCTTTTAGAACATCCGATACCGTACAATCGTTACATTGAATATACATTCCTGTATATATATATTGCACAAAACCAAAATATTAATGTAGATATCATTGTGTAGATGATGATATTGTGGCCTATGGAAAAATAAATACACGCTCCAAAATTTCAGAAGAGAAACAAGCGATCGGCATCAAACTCCTGGTTTATTTTAATTGTTAGAGCATGAATAATGAACTCAATGTCCTTGTAACCCATAATCACAAATTGAATGAATTCTGACTTAGTGAATAGTGTTAATCAGGGTTGGTCAACTTTATATGCAGTGTTCTTCATACCCTGGTTTTCGATTAATATTCCATTTCCATCTATGGAAACTGAAGATTTAATCAACCTTCCTGCTTCAAGTAATACGGGAGGAGGAAGTGTGAAAATAAATCCATGTGAAACTGGTTGTGAAGCCGACGAAGCTAAGTTTATATCTCATTTTTAGGTAGAAGACATGCTCGTTGCTAAGGATTATGCAAACCTGTCTGATGGCTACCTTGAAAATGTTCAAGTTCTAAAGGGAACTGACAATGACCAAAGCATGGTTAACAATATTCCTTCCCAGCTGCAAAGTTTTGAAACTATTGAATCTGCTGCAGCTATTCATAATGGAACCCTATCTGTTCAAAGTGAAAACAGTTCAAGGAATCTTGAGATACTTGGAGCCCATTTAAGTACTCGGGAAATAGATTCCTGTTGTATCCTTTTTTCAAGATATCTTTCACTTTTATGCCATGCTTATAGGTAAGTACTTCTAGAAGAAGAGGATTGATGTTATTTTGGTTCTCTTTCGGTTCTGTTGCCTTCTGGTTTTGTGTTATCCGTGACTTAAACTTTCAGCAGTATCCGGTGTTAAAAGACCCCGGATGACTGTGGATGAAAAGCAACCATCAGTGCATGTTATATACACCTCTCTGACCAAGTATGTGATTAAAAGCTTTCACATGTTAATACTCATTTTTTGTTGCATTTATATTCGTAAAAGATCTCTTAATAGTTTCAAAAAAAAAAATGTAAGTGTGTTAATGTCTTATTGTAGAAAAGAAAAATATCTGACAAATCATTCAACATTGACAGAGATAGTAAACGAAAGCTTGAGGAGTTATTACAGGAGTGGTCTCAATGGAATTTACACAACTGCCCACCATCAAATGTAGGACAGCTACCTCTAATTTTGCTGACTCGTATTTCTTATAATTTGGCCGAGTTACTTTTAGTATTTATTATCTACTTTACTACTTGTATGAAACTCAGGATTCAAACGTCCTTCAATCTGGAGAAGAGACCTACTTCCCAGCTCTTCGCATTGACTTGGATAAGTCTTCTGCTGTGGTATAACGATCTTCCTTTCCTTCTTCACTTGTGTTAAATGCTGACTCTAAAAAGATTTGATTTGTTGGAATTTGGAAACAAATGTAATTAAAAAATTCCTCAAATTGATAAAGCGGGTTTGGGTTTTTTTTTTGGGGGGGGGGGGGGGGGGGGGGGGGGGTGGAATGATTCTAGGGCCTTTTTAAGAAGCTGCTAAAATAATTTAGTAGCAAATGTGCATCTTCATTATAATTATTCACCTTGAAAAAGACAAAAAGATTTGCTCCATTGATTGCTTTATTTAACGGAAGTTCTGTTGAAGAGGATGTTCATGCACACTCGGTAAGCATTAGATTGGCTTGAAACTGTGATATGAACACAGCATTTAACAGCACGGCAGAATCTAGTTGTTCTTTTGTCTGCTAACTGGTGATGCACCTTGATTTTGCGTAGAAACCTTGACTGTCAAACAATGTAAAAAGTTCCCAGAGAAAAGGTATTGAAAACAGAAAGAACACAGGATACAAAAATTACCAAAACATGGTAGGATAAAAATTTTAACCATACAAGTCTAAGGTGTGAAAACTGATTCTTAGTTTTACTTTATGATCTATTTGGAAGCCTAACTATACAAGCAACTACTTGTCTGAAATAAAATCTTTTATTTCAATCTGCCTTTTGCTCTGTATAGGCCTTTTGGGTGGACGATGAGATGAAAAACCCATCAAGTAAGGAACTGATGCCATTGGATGGAATGTCTGTCCCTGTTTATGATCGTGAATATTCTTTAGCTTTGACTTCTGCTGATGTTTCCAGTAGTTTGGATGGGTATTTTTTTTTTACTCTTGCGTTGTTTTTTTGGTGAAAGAACTAATGTACACTTTTTCTCCTCCACCTCTTCCTCATCTTGTGCACAGGACAGATGCATGAATTTGCTTTTTATTGTATTAATGACAAAGCAACAGTATCATACACTGCAAATGATCTTGATTTAATACCTCTTTCAAGTTGATGTCATGCAATCATTTGTCATGTTTGATCTTGGGACGATTAAGTTGGTACTTCCATTTACCATGCAGAGGGCAAAGTTTAGATACTTCCCGGTGTTTTAACTGTGGTTCATACAGCCATGCACTAAGAGATTGCCCTAAGCCACGTGACAATGTTGCTGTCAATAATGCTCGGAAGCAACACAAATCTGCTAAAAGAAACCAACATTCAGGTTCTCGTAATTCAACTCGATATTATCAAGATTCTCGGGTTAAAAAATATGATGGTTTGGTGCCTGGTTCCCTTGATGCTGAAACTCGAAAATTATTGGGACTTGGGGTGAGATAAACACTCTCTCTGGTGGAATTGGTGGTTTTGCATTTTCATCAAATGTTAATTTGAGGAGGCTCTGGTGTTATGTGGTTGATATTAATCAAATCCGTGGAATATTATAGTGAGGTGTAATTCTTTTCGTAGGATTTTGTTCTCATTAACATTTGTAACTATCGTTATCTGTTGTAGGAGTTTGATCCACCTCCATGGCTTAACAGAATGCGAGAAATAGGATATCCACCTGCCTATATAGGTATAAGTTGGACTTTCTTTGGTAATAAGCAACCTGGATACTCCTCCCGCTTTTCAAATATGTTGCAACAGCCTCTGCTGCATTAGCTAGATATTTGCCATATATTCTGTACTTCTATCCTATAGCCATTCTTGTGTTTCGATCATCTTTGAGGTTAGCTTTTCCAATGATTGTACTAATATAAACATTTTCCCAATTTCTTAGAACCCGAGGAGGAGGATCAACCATCGGGGATTACAATTTTTGGAGATGACACTACTAAGGAAGAACTCGAAGATGGGGAAATTCTAGGTGCAAGTTATAAGAAACTATTCACCAAATTGAGTGTTGAATTCCCAGGAATAAACTCTCCAATCCCAGAAAAAGCAGATGAAAGACTCTGGGCACCTTGCTATTCAAGTTCAAGTCGTTCTAGAAGGCGGTCTAGGGACATTGAAGATGGACCTCCCGGCTGCGATCCTGGAATGAGCCCTTCTTTATCGAATCATTTTTGTAGATATGTTGATCATGACTCACAGGTAAGTCCATCAATGTCTTGGAGTTCTACATTTGGCAGATCCTTGTCAAATAGAGGTAGACGAAGCCCTTTCGACCGGGACAATGGTTCTTCGAATCATGACCGCTATGGTACTTATTAATATCCATTTCCCACATAGATTGTTGTGTTTATGAAACTTCATAATTAGGGAGAGATGGGCCTGAAATCTTGCTTGATGAAGGTATTTCTGTAGATCGTACAACGGGTGGTTGAGGTTGTAGATAATGGTTGTTTTATACTGTTTACTGTGTTTTGGGCGCAGTTGAATAATGAGCGCATTTGGTTCTGAGGTTTATCCTCAAATGTATCAGCTCGAGAAGGTTATCTTATTTTTTATGCTGATAGTTTTAAAATTGCAAATTGTCAAAATACAGGGGCAAGCTTTTGTCATTTGAGCTATTCCTGCTTATCTTGACCACGTTGGCCATGGGTTTGAGTTCTTGGAGAACCGGCTGTGATAATTTGCAAGATGTCAAAATCCCGGCTTTCGGGTTTTAAGCATCTGCTTTTCCACGTTATAATCAGATACCGAACGTAAGACAGAAGTGTCGGAGAAAAAAAGTACCGAGTAAAATAAACAAGAATAATTGAGAAGTGAAGTAATCATTTGCATTTTAAGTGATCAATTTCATAAATAGTATCTTCATTTTTCTTAATTCAGTTGTATTCAATAGGTTCTGCAGTAAGTCATGGTTATTTTAATAGTACTACAAGGAAATTGTCTAACGAAGTTGAGTCATCAAACCGCCAACATGTATAAAATTAATTTAAACTAGTGTAAATTCGAACATAGAAATATTCAAGACGCGACAATACAGTAAATAGAGCATATTGAGCCGATTAAATTACATTACTAAACGCAAATGGCCAAATCACTAAGAACAATTTCAAGAACGGTTGACAGTTTATACAAACAATTTTGAAATACAAAGCTAAAGAAAAAGAAGAAACCAGAGTCCGGTGTCACAATTGGTGCACTGGCCAAGAATACTACAGACATTACTCGTCTACTATAGAACACCAACAATCCACGCTTTACTGAAATTTGCAAACTAAAACACAGAACTAAGTAGGAGAGAACTCTTGACTGCAAAAAGGAGAGAACTAAAATGGGTATATTGATCAAGAAATTGATACTTGTGGCATATCAAGCAAGACATTATGTGGTGAGAAAACTCCAGAGCTTCTTTCCAATGGAAACTTCACCGGGATGATCAACCTCATTGTCATCCCCATCATCACTGTCATCTTCTTCCTCAGAGCTTGCGCTGTTTAACTCTTCAATGCTGTGGTCCATGGCTCCAGCTGATCCATTTGCCTCCTCACTGGAAATCATGGCAGCCTTTGAGGTGTTTGCCAAGTCATCACGATCACTGTGGTTACCTCCAGCCTTCATGAACTGTACATTCAGAAATAAATCCTTCTAAAAAGGAGATAAAGGGAAGGGAGTGACATCTAAACAAGGATGCACTTGATCACTAAAGGAGAAAGCAAGTACCATTTGAGAACTATCCGCAGGTACCCCAATGGTTTTCTCTGTGCTTCTCATGGGCATGACGTCAACTCCTAGTACGTCAATTTCTTCTCTTGAAGCCCCATCAATTTCATCATTTTCAGTATGTTTTGATTTCCCAGGTAATGGGACATCTTTACCCTCAGTTTCCTTGTTCTCACCCTTTTCAGCTTCAGCTAAGGATTCATTAGCTGCCGATGCCACTGGCCTGAGAAATAAAATATTGACACAATTAGCATCACAACTCTCCTCAGAAAGATAGTAGAAAGAAAAAAGAGACCTGCCTGATAATGAAAGTAGCCAGTGAAAGCTAAACAAAATACATTCTCATCACATCAATTAGCTGAGAAGACAGTCTAAGTTAATATCCTTAAAAGGTCACTACTCATTAAGAGAACTAACTCCACACAAGTGCAAGCCAAAAATTCCAAACCGAATTAGATAGCTCGGTAAAGAAAAGAAAGTCAAAGACAAGTCTAACTATGTCAGCAGAATGTCCTCAGACTAGCTGAAACGACTTCAGTCTTCATGCATTACAATATAAACTCCAAGGAGTACAAATATCATTTATCCAAGGCATAGCTTGGTAGGGAAAAAATCAACTCAGAGAAACAGATAACTCCAATCTTTTCCCAAACAAAGAAAAACATAAATTTGCAGACAAACGAGACTTACCTTTTTGATCGCCGGAGATTGTAACGTTTCTCAACAAAGCTCTTTTCAGCTGGAACAACTCTGGGTCGCCTCTTCCGGCGATTGCCATCTTTGACACTATCTGAATGACCTTCACTGTGGCTGTCACTTACAGTTGCCTGTGATAAATGAACATGATTTCTCTTTCTACAGTTTCTGGGTATTTCAACAAGAGCAGATTCTGCTTGGCTTTCCTCGATTGTGAAAGCAGAATTTTCGGTATCACCATTAATGTTAATCTCTCTCTCTTTAATAGACTTGGCACCAGCTGTCACAGCCTTCGCTGCACGTGTTCTACTTGCCCGAGGCTTGCCTCCCTTACCACGTTGACGTCGAGCCTTCAAACCAGAATTTTGATCAACTGATGGAGCTTGAACAGCTTCCACTTCCCTAATGCCACTATCAGATTCTATTATTTGGACATCAAAAGAATCGCTTGCATCTTGTTGGGATGGCTTGGGACCACTTTCATTGCTTGGCAACGTCTCCGGTGAGGACACATCAATTTGCTTCCCATAGAGCGTTGATGCCCCTTGGGCATTAGGGTCATAATCAAGTTCAAGTTTCTTTCCAGGAGACAACTTAAATATCTTTGAGGTACATTTTCGCAACCAAGACATGGCTCCACTCCCATCAGCAGCAAGAGATCCAGGATTAACTAAAATATGAGGTGATCCATCATTAATCCTCTCAAAATTACCTTCATCTGCCTCCAAATAATTATCCGCTACTCGGGGCAGTTGAGGGGCCTCAAGATTTTTAAATGTGGACAGTGGATGGAGATCAGATAGCAAGAACTCGTGAATTATCTCCCGACAAAGGTTGCAGCTCTTCTGTTTCTGCACAAATGTAATGAAGCGTTCCCTTTCCTTGAGAAAGTGCTCCCTTTGATCCTTCAATTTCTTACTCAGGCCAACAAGCTCCTCAACATCTTTTTTCATCTCAAACTGCTGTGATTCTATGTGCTTCTTAATCTGTGAAATATCCAGTTTTTCTTTTTCCATCCCAAGTCTTTCCAACTTCATCTCTTCCACTTCTCTTTTGGCCATTTCCCTCAAGTAATTAATATTGTTGAGTTCGTTCTCCATTTCTTTCTCAAATGATTTTTCTCTCTCATGCAAACCACTCTCCATCTCCTCCTGCTTCTTCTGTACTTCAGTTTCAAGTTCACGTTTCCGCAGTTCAAAATCATGAAGCAGTTCACTCTTTTCATTGTGAAATTTTTCGGTCAACATCGACTTTTCATGCTCCGTGTTAGCAGCAAAATTATCTTTTGCCAATTTTAGAGATTCCAATTCCCTCTGTATATATTGTTGTGTTTCCTGCTTCTCCATGTTTAATTTTACCTCTTCGGAATGCCTCAATTTTTCTAAACTTTTTTTCTGATTAAGAGCATCTTCAAGTTCTCTCTTAACAGTGGCTCTTTTTTCATCCAGCTGTTCCCATTCTTTCTCGAATTTTTCTTTTTCTTGCTTCAACTCTTCAATTTCCTTCATTAGTTGTTCACTTCGGTATCTGCATTTCTCTATCTCCTGTTTCAAATTTGATTGCAAACGGGCATATTCTAATCTTTCTTCTTCTGTTATCTTTAGTTGTTCTCTCTCTTCGCTTAATCTTAACTCCTGTTTTCCAATGTCAGCCCTGAGATTTTCAAGCTCAGTCTTTATACTGAGCAGGGCTTCCTTTTCAGCAAGCACTTGTTCCCTATCCTTCTCCAAGCTTTTCGCCTCAACTTTAAGCAACTTGTCTCTTTCTTTCAAACCTTTGGATTTTGATTCATAATTAATTTCCTTCTCCCTCACTTTCTCCATCTTCTTTTCAACTGCCTCTTCTCTTTTCTTCACTTTCTCTTCCATATGCACAATTTCTGCTTCTTTTTTCTCCAATTCGGCGACTTTATTTTTTAACTGTTCATCGTGAAGCTTTCTCTTCTGCTCCACTTCATACTCATATTCCTCCTGCTTTTTAGCAAGAATGGCTTTGTGTTCATCCACCAAACTCTGAATTTCCACCTGTATGTTCAAAAGAGAGTCATCAAAAAGTAATCTGAAACACCAAGAAGAAGAAAATAGTGGGCAAGAAAAAATTTCCATTTTTGCAGTTTCGAATTTCGGACACCAAAGCTCCAACCTTCAAAATTGGGATAACTTTAGGACTGGCTTATTCCATCTAACTTAGTAACAAATAAACAAGAAATGGAAAACATGTGTGTAGATCCTTGTTTGATTCGGCAGAATAATAGAATTCACATCGCAGATTATTAATCATTCCCCGAGCATCTAACTGTCTTTCTTCGTAATGCAAATGAGATTGTGTGGGTTAACATTCGCTCAAAATGAACTCCCATCAACTGGAATCATAAACAGCTCCCTTCAGCTCTCTGTTATCATACTGGAAGCAAGAACATCGAGAAACTCCTAGTTTGTGTGGTAACAGATAATGGGGTTGGCGTGTTCCACTATCTAAAGAAATGGCCACATACTACTTTGTAATTAATAAATCCTGGACGCAATCCAGTTTTTTTGTACATCACATAAACATGACTGCAAGTACTCACTCTTTCTCTTGCATTTAGCTTTTCTTCCAATTCAAGTAGCTGTTTTTCTTTCATCTCTAAGCTCTTCTGAATGCGTTCAGCTTCCTGCATTCATAATTGACAATTAAGAATAGGAAAAAAGCAGATTGTGCGACCAATAATATATCAATTAATGGATCTGCGCGAAAATAGTAACTTTCCTTTTCCTTAATAGCTAGGCTTGTTAGTCTGATGCTTGAATCATCTTCTTTGCTCTTCAACTTTGAATTAGCCTCCTCAATCTCCTTTTGCAGCTCTTCAAAGTCATCCTGCTTTTGCTTCAAGATCTTATCATTCTCATTTGCCCTCTCCTCCCTTTGATTCAGCAATCTTCCACCATCGGCCAGTCGCTCTTCAGCTTCCTGTAATTTCTGTTCCCACTCCCTCAAATCTTCCCGTTTTTTACACAAAGTAGTCTCATGTGTTCTGCGCCTGAGAAAATGGAAACTTTCAGACAAAAACTACAACTACCAACAGCAGTCAGGTGGCAATTAAAGAAATATTGATTACACAAGGAAGTAAAAGGGAAATAAGAAAGTTAAAGATGCAATTATACTCTGAGTTAAAGGAGAGCCGTTCTTTTCGAAGCGCAGCTTCTTGAGCATTAATCTCAAACAACTTCCTCTCAATTTCAGAACTTTTCCGGTTCACTTCAGCAAGTTTGGTATCAGCTGCATGGAATTTTGCTTCAACCTCCCATGATTTTTCTTCAACACTGGCAACTAATGCCCCCGCCTCAGCTAGTTTAGAATCAGCATTAAACTTAATCTCAGCATATTCTGAGTGCATTTCTCGCAAAGCATTCTCAAGCTGCGATGAAACATGAAAATTAATTAACTACTACGGTACTTCCACCTGATTCCGACTTCAGAATGAAAAATTTGTTAGCATTAATCACACGAAAAAACACATACCAGTTTTTGACAACGTTAACGTTCCAAAAAAATATTATTTGATAAACAATTTAAATAATTCACCAACAATTATGTCATCTCATATTCCCAGACAGTCATTAAAACAAGCTAGACGTATTCAATTGATTCTTTACATTCCCAAGAGTTAGCATTCATTAGTAGCATATGGCTAGTCAACAGATCCTTTATGAGACGATCTTAAGCTACATCCATAATTATTAGATATGCAAAGCGCAGGGGTATCGTCGAGCATAAGTGCAAGGCCCTTATCAGAAAGAGGCACACTATGGCTTAACACTATAAAATCTAAAAAAAATTTTGACGCAGAATCTAATATGCACTTTACAAACTAATCCGAGCTTCGTGTGCTTATGGTTACATCTTGGCAATTATCATATTCCTTAACAATTTGGAACTAATCATATAATTTATGAACAGTGTCTGCCTTCAAGGTAGAAGTATTCATAAGGTAATTTGGAAAATATAAATCTTACTTCGAGTACGCACTGTCTTTCAACACCCAATGCCTTCTTCAAATTCTCTTCCCGTTTCTCAGCTTCAGACATTGCACTCAAATGCACAGCTTGTTCACTTTTGAGAGTATCAGCTGCCTCAACTGAAGCTTCTTTAAATTCGTCGTACTTTGAAGCCCATTCCTTTTTCTCAATCAAAAGAAGCCCAAGATTGTACTGATACTCAAAAAGCTGCAAGAAATAACAGTCGGAAGAATATCAACATAGAAACAATTAAAACAACAGTATTTCTTGCAAGGACACATGCAATCTCAAGTCCAACAACTGATTAAAACAAACCAAAAATTAACATAAAAACATTTTAAAACAGAAACTGTAGCAGTTAAATGAAAAGATGTAATTTGATGCGATACGTGCTTAAAATCGTTATAAGCAATCTCTTGAAAGGTCGCTTCGAAAGAAAACAATGAAAAAAACTCTAAATAGACAGTCATAGAAAGAAAGAGCAACTGATTGCCCAAAAGTAAGCACATACAAACCTCATTCTCCAGGTGGGATATCCTCTCAGCCAACGATTCTTGGTCCATATTACCGCCGCTCCCAACAAATGCAACGGCTTTGCCTTTGGTTGATGCCGGACCATTGCTCGGGCTTCTCGGGGTAGAGTTCAAGCCCGAAGCCTTGGCAGAAATAGACCCGTTCTTTTGACCCGACTCGTTCCTCGGCGTCAACGACCAGAACTTCGGCGGCGAAAACATCTACCGCAAGTTTCCAGATCACCTACCCAGCATAAAAAAAAAAGAGAGGGAAAAGAGATTATATTGAACGGAATGGTGAATTTTAGTAGCAAAATGGCCAAATGAAACCCTAAATTTCGGGGAACCCTAAGTCGGACGTGGACAAAGTTCCCAAATTCCGGCGAATACGATGTGTTAAATCCGGTAATGTTCGAAACTCTCTTTGCTTCACAGAGCCGCCTTTCGTGGTGTGCTTCTTTTACTTATTTATTTATATTACTTTTCTATTTAATTACTTAATTGCCAGTCCATAAGTTGTGCTTTTTGCCTTCAATGGGGTGGGTATCATGGACATTTCCCCTGGCAACATCCTGTCGAAAACGTGGGGCTTTGGCAAAGTACATGTATTTTGGACACAATTACCCTTAAAGTAAGAACATAAATCCACTTAACGACCTTGAACTGGAGTAATAAGCAGACAAACTGAAGCGTATTTGGTAAATCGAGTTAATGGAATATGCCACATTAGAGAATTCTTCTATTATTCACTTTATTTAAGATAAGACAATAATTATTAGCCCATGGACTGTTCCTTTTCTTTGAACAAACTAAATTATGCTGGACCGATTTCGAATCAACTAGATCCGTTAACTATGATCAGAGATACAAGGTCCAAACATTAATCGGTCAACAGCTGTTGGAGCTTAGCCGCCTTTTTGTTTTATTGATGTTGTGACTTGTAAACAAGAGATCTGAGCTCTACCCCGCTGTATATATATAAGAGATTCGGAACTATTCGCCTCTCAACGGACAAGTTCTTCGAATGGCAGTTCCTATTGTTCAGTTCTCGATCTTTCCTCTGGTGAGGACGATCGGATTTGCAGTTATCGTATTAGTACTAATATGGACTGTGCATTACAGAGGTGGATTAGCGCTTGTATCCGAAAACAAAGATCTCATTTTTAACGTAACGTTCTCCTTCTTGCTATCTTATTTTCTTGGTTTCCTTTGATTTGATTGTTGATTTATCATTTTTTTAATGGGTTTTCGAGTAATTTATGGATGTTGGTGTTGGTCGGGAACTTGTTATTGACTTGGGTGGATTTTCGTCTTTGGGTTTTTTCAGGTTCATCCTCTGTTGATGTTGACTGGCCTCGTTCTTCTTAATGGTGAAGGTAAGAACAATCTTCGGGATACTAATAGTAGTTTAAAATTTATAAACCCTCTCCTGTCTACTCTTACTGAACTGTTTTTTGGGATCCGCTCTGCTAGTAAGTAATGCTTGTCTGCTGATGATGATTATTGAAGATTTGGTTTATTTGACAGTGGTTCCGTAAAAATTGCACCAATTGCTTACAAAAAAGCGAAAATTTAAATACAATAACAAATATATTTCGTGCAAGTAATGTAGTGATGAACTTCACTTAGCTACCTACCTTGCTGCATCGTCTCTGATAGCATTTGGCCTGTATGAAAACCTTTTCCTTTGGTGCGAACCTGTGTAATTTACTCTGTGATTCTTATTAACCAGGAGCTTTCACGATTTATTGTCATGTTTTGACGACATCGAATGAATTTTGCAGCGATGCTAGCCTATAAGACTATTTCAGGAACAAAAAGTTTCAAAAAACTGGTTCATCTTTCTCTGCAATTCCTGGCATTCTGTTCCGGCATTGTTGGATTGTGGGCCGCTTGGAAGTTTCACATTGACAAAGGAATTGATAATTTCTACAGCCTCCACTCGTGGCTTGGCTTAGCATGTCTTTTCTTGTTCGGTGTTCAGGTTTATGTTTTACAATTTTAACTTCCCTCTGCTTGTAAGTCTTGAGCGGCTTTACATGTCATCGTTTGCGTTGCTCCAACTATAGCTAGATATATGGCGATTCATGGACTATGGATGCAAATTGTCAATGAATAGAATCGAACCGAATAGTATTCAAATTTTCAGTCAGATGAAGCAAGATCTAAAGAGTCGGTCTAGGCCCTTGACACTTCGGCTTTAAATCGGAACAGCATTTTCTTTTTGTGTTCCAACTCTCAGGTTTATGGGTAAAGACACAAATAGCCGAGGATGAACCTAAAAACTTAGTACATAAGTATAATTTTACGTGATATCAATTTATTTATTTATATTGAGAGAGATATAAGCTTTCATTGATTTAATGTGCAGTGGGCTGCCGGATTTGTTACATATTGGTATCCTGGTGGTTCAAGAAATAGTCGAGCTACCCTTCTACCTTGGCATGTATTTTTTGGCATATATATCTACGGTCTAGCTGTGGCGACGTGCACAACTGGTCTCTTAGAGAAAGCTACGTTTCTTCAAACAAGTAACACGATAACAAGCTACTCGACTGAGGCATTGCTGGTAAATTCTTTGGGAATGTTGATTATTGTTCTGGCTGGCTTCGTGATTCTTGGAGTAATCTCTCCCTCGTATGCGGTTAGGGGATCCGTAGATTAGTTACGGTATTGCAGCAAAAGCCAGGTGTGATCCTAATAAGATGCTGTGATGTTTATTTTTCGGTTTGTTTCTGTAAGGAAAGGTGAGAAGATAGCATGTTTCTATTTGGTAACAAGCATCATACATTTACTAATTTGTGACAACCGGACAATAGGTAACATTTTTCTAAAAATTATTGATTGGTAATGTAAATGAAAGATTGTTAGAATACCAAAATTCATTATAGGGTTACAAAAGCTCAATACAACATGATACAATTCCATCCAAAATCTGCCCGGAGAGGCGGAACATTCGCACTCTTCACAGAATCAGGTGAAAAATTAAAATCGGAAATCTGTTCTTGTCATGACATAAATCCTTATTATTCCAAAAATGGGATCCAAAATAAACCGGGATCTGCAGCATACATCTTTATGTCCACAAGTGTTCTCTTTGATATTCTCGAACGACTACGGGCACACTTGTCGGTGGTATCTAACCAAACATTATCATTTGTTCACACAAAAAATAAATCATTTACTTAGAAAAGGGAAAAACAGGAACAAACAGGAAAACTAAATGAAGCAGCTAAGCTACAACACCAAGACAGACAGGGGAGAGAATTCATTTTTTTCCCATAATCAAAGGGAAAATTCCGTTTAAAAAAAATCTAAATATTTACCAAATGATTATTGAAACATAAATGCATTTCTTTGTTCCAACGAATTCAATATTTACCAAATGATTATTGAAACATAAATGCATTTCTTTTTTCACCGCAGTTGGCTTCATATAAAGGGATGCACAAAACAACTTACCATGCCATAGTCTGTTATGATCATTGAAACATAATCAGAAGGTGTTGCATCATAACTGGAACAATGAAATGAGAAGGTAAACCAGTACAATAAGGAATAGCATTACAATATGAAATCGTGTATAGAACAAAACCAAGCTTACATCAGATTCAGCATTTGTAGATTCTCACTCCTGGCCCAACCATCTAAAGAACTGATTTCCTGTCTGCCAGCAACTCTTGAGATAGCATCAGGATCACCTGTAATAGCATGTCATGGTGTTGGCAGGAAATGTAAGTAGCGAGCTGTATAAAAGAAAAGCTATTTCCGTACCAAGTTCATTGAAGCAAATTGAATCAAGTTGAACCCTTTCGTGAAATTTGTATGCTTCACAACATATCAGGACTGGGATGCGGAACTGATGAGCAACCATAGCAACACATGCGGTGCCAACCCTCGAATAAACCGTCCCATTAGACAATATCGATGAAGCACCCAAAAATACTCTAGTCACCTCATGCATGAGATAAGAAACAGCATTTATATGAGTGTATGTACAGTGAATACCCTTTGCCACGAGCCTACGAAGCAACTTTTGTCCTTCAAGCTTTGGACGTGAATCGACTACCACAACTCGGAACTGTTTACCAAGTTCGTGAGCATGTGACAACACCATCTCAACAACAGATGATGAAGCATATGTGAGAAGAACATCACCATCCCTAATTTTGGTAACGGCGTAATTTACAATTACCTTATCTGCTAGAAATATCTTTTCAGTAACAAAATGTTCAATATCTGAGATAAGACTTGCTTTTGCCTCAGACTCAGAGAGGCTCAAAGGTAATTTGGCAATTTGAGTTTTGAGAAATCTAATAGCATTCCCCATGCTGATTGAAAGGGGTCCGCATTCAATCAGAAAAGAGATGTAACCATTAATTTTTGTAGTCAAGTCCCTGATCAGGGCTTTCTCTGGTGGTGTGTAGTAGTCTTTAATAGCCTCTTGAAATGCTTGGAGCATAGTAACACAGCGAGTATTGCCACCAGAAATATCACCATTTAGATGTCTTAGACCAACCTGACAAGTGTAAAGTCAGGATAGGATAAACTGCAACAAGGATGGGACTAATTACTTTACTATTTCTGATAAATTGAGGAAAGTATTTACACTTGACAATCCCTACCAAAGATTACTATGACCAAGAACTTTGTATGAAATTATTCATTCTCTTAATAGCCAAGGTACTTCCTCCAATGCCAAGCTTAAAAGAAAATATATGAGCCTTAGCTACCTTGTAAACTGCAGGATGAACGGTATCAAGTTGAAAGAACTTTGACTCGAGGTCAAGAAGCCGTGTTCCATGTTCATACTGTGGTAAATGCCTAAAGAGTTCAACCCTGTTTTTTGCTTCAATTTGTTTTACCACCGATCGTTTCTTTGCCTTCTCAACTCTATTTTTATCATCAAACTGCATCCTAGGATGAGGGACATCTTTCTTTCTATCTTTATCTGCTTGGCGTTCAGCGCTTTTCTTCTCAGAAGCGGCAACAGGAGAGCTGTCTGTCCTTTGTGGAACCACCTTTAGAGCCTTACCAGTATTAGCATTTGCAGAATTGGCCCCAGATGCAACAGAAGCATTGTTTCCCTCACCTGGAAAGATATAACATTAAAAAAAATGAAAAGGTGTTCCAGAAACAATTTTTGAAAAGCAAAAACAAAGTTGTGCACAGCAATAGCTGATATAGTTGACACAGGTTACTATCCATCAAATGGGAAAAAAGGAAGACAAACAGGTGAATCGGGGTAATAAGTTGAATTTTTCAGCTTACAGTGGCGAGGAATTCAAAAAAATCCAGTAGATTTAGAGCAAAACTAATAAACTGAAGGGTTCTTCAACTTAACACATGCATGGATGACACAAGAAATTGAACTAAAATGAATCCCAGGCTTAAGCCATTTGACCGAGTAAGAGCCCCATATTGGTTCAGAAAGAGATAAATAGATCGTTCATTGTTTAACCATAGATAAAGAACTACCAGTCAAACAATTCGAATCTTCAAAGCACCTAAGCTTTACAACAAGTTGAGAAATGAGATTCATCTACCAGAACATCCTGGAATGATAAAATAGTGATCATCCTCAAAATACAAAGACTCATCTCCTCAATGGTCACCACAAGCAATATCTTAGCTTTAATCGTTCCAAAGAAGAATTAAACAAGGCCAAAACACAGTTGGGTCACTTGAAATCAATATGAGACAAACAGACACTATGACACTATTAACGGTCAATGCTGAAATCAATATGAGACAAACAGACACTATGACACTATTAACGGTCAATGCTGCTACATTGAGGGGCACAAGGGCGGAGCCTAATTAAGGGCCCATTTTTTATTTTTTATTTTTTATGAATTAGTTTTGGGTCAATTTGAGATTAGCCCGGGTGACCCAATTTCTAGTTTCTAAAAAATAAAGGAGCCTAGACTTTGTCTCTCTTTCCTAACTGAGTCTATCATCCCAGATTGAACAAAATAAAAAAAAATCCTAATTTCGTCTCTCTTCCCCAATTTTGTTAATGGTTCTTTTTGTAAGTATCAACAAGTTTCTCAGAAGTCATAAACACCTCCCTGAGGATCAATGCGGAAGGTGAGCGTCAGTTAAAGTCCGACTTGAGGCTATCCATCTCCTAAAGTACGTATTTTCTTGGATTTATTAGAACAGTAAATGCGGGTATTAATTCATAATACGGTATTGAGTGTGTTTTCTTGAATGTTGTTGCTCTTTATCGGTTGGTTTCACTGTTTGACACTTTGGATTATATATTTGGTTTTCATAGGTTTCGATGATTACTGTTCTAACAAAAGTCACAATTTTTTTCCCATCTCGCTTTCCTTCACAGCTTTTTGAGGCTACAAACAAGTATCTTATCATTTGCTATGTATTATTTTGGTTTTTGTAAAAAAAATTCTAGCTCAAATTTTATATCCTGGCTCGCCGCTCCGCCATTGGAGGGGCACATCCACCATCAGTTCGAAACCAACCCAAGTAATTATTAACTCAATAACATAAATCTCCCAACAACAAACATAAACTATTAACCTCTAGCAGAAACCTTTGCCGCTCTTTGAGCCTCTTGAGTTGCCCGTCTTTCAGCCTTGGAGGTCTTCTCCTTCAATGGCTTTCCACCTGCAGGCCTCTGCTCTTTCCGCGTTTCAACATTTGCCCCTACATCTATTTTCTCAATAAAAACCGTATCATAAAGACAATCTAGAAATCCAGTCGAACTAGGGTAAAAAAAACCAGAAAGAAAAAAAACCTGTGACATCATGATGCGAATTCACTACACTATTCTGCTTAACAGCCGCCATTTCGAACCCACCAGCAGGCAAAGAAGTGGCAAATTTACCAGAACTACCCCTGACTCCCGAATTAGGGGATATATGGTCCTCAGAGAAATCTGTAACCGCCGTAGGAGATATAAACTCAGAGGGGTTGTAGCTTCCAGCTGGAATCGAAGAATCCGCAGCGCGGGAGGCATGGAGAAGGGATAACGGTGGCCCGTGAGGAGAATGGCGAGAGAGATCACTGGGTAAGTTGCGAGGCGGCGGGATCATGACGGGGTACAAGGAGTTTCCGGGAGGTGAAATGTTGGAGACAGGAGGCGACGATGATGTGGGGTCGGGTGGAGCCGATTGAGACCGATCGGGTGGAGCTCCGGGGGCGAAGAACCCGACTTGCCGGAATTTCGGGTCGCTGACTGTGCGAGGAACACGGCGCTGGTCCATTGCTGGGGTTTGGAGAATTGGGGCTGATGATATTGTTTTTCTTATTTGGTGGTTCTCGGTTGTATGTTTGTCTGGCATGGAATCTTCTTTCTTTTTGGAAATGGGATGAAAAGAATCTTGGGTTTAAACATTGGGAAACCGAAAAATTGACGGTGGGGATTGCAGCTTGTTATCCATATTTTTTTATGGAAAAACAAATTATAATAAGAGAAAACTAAATGGCCATTCGAATTTTATAAGTGAAATATTAATAAACCTATGAAAATTTTGACAGATTACATAAAACATGAGTAGTTCACGAGTTTATATTCGTGAAATTGATCGATTCAATCTATATTGATCTATATGAAAAAAATTATTTTTTACATACAAATTATAATAAGATAAAACTAAATGACCTACGAATTTTATAAGTGAAATATTAATAACCTATGAAAATTTTGACAGATCACATAAAACATGAGTAGTTCACGAGTTTATATTTCATGAAATTGATCGATTGAATCTATATTGATCTATATGAAAAAAAATTACTCTTTACATAAAAAATAATAATTTTTTATAAGTTATATCAAATTGAACATTTATATCACAAAATTGATATTAAAGATATTTTTTTGTAAAATTTTAAGATAAAAACTTGGGTGTTTGGCAATATACCTGCAAAAGTCACATTTAGCACGGAAACCTTTCTTTTGACTAAATATTTTAAAGCTCTAATCACTAATACCCTTTAAAAATATTATTAAATTAAATTAAATTTGTTTATCATCACCCCTTCATGGCTTGTTATTTTATTCTTTTCATTTGGAAAAATGTATGAATCAATCTTATTTGCGGGAATTCGAGACACAAGACATATGCTAATTAACTTCTAAGATTTTTTTGACATTAAGGTATCAATCTCATGTTTGTGGTTAAGAGTTGAGACTTGCGATTTGATATCCTGATTGAAGCATCAGATGAATCACATCTCAAAATTATGCATGCAGTTGTTTGACATATATTGCTAATTGCAATACATAAGACCGCCTCAACCGGGCACGAAAAGAATAAAGATAAGCTAATCCCGCAAAATTTAATCATAACGAATTTTCTTCGATGGCCTATAAGTAAAGTCCTCAATTTATTATTATTATTATTATTATTATTATTATTATTATTATTATTATTATTAAAAAAGACGTGTAAAGAATTTCTGACCCAAAATCTTGAAGGTGACCTCCCTCGCAAGATCTTTCTTATCCACCTTTTCACGTTCATTTCCAGAGAAACAAACCAGTGATGAATTTGATGGCTGCGTTTTTTGGCAAATCAATATTCGGGCAAGGCAGCTTGACAAGCTCAATTGTGGTATTAAGCTCGCTACCCAACCATACAGCCCGATAGCTGGATTGCTGATTTTTCAAACCAAGTGCTTTGGTGTAAGGTAGGTACGGAAGTGTAAATTTGAAAAAGGAAATAGAAAACAAGTACTAAAACTCAACTTTGGCATTGGCATTGGCATTGGCATTGGCATTGGCATTCAAATCATCAAGGGGAATACAAGAGTAGCGATATAGTCCAAGAAATCACATTCCGTTTCACCAGAAACAGGGCAGCATGGTTACAGATCATATCCGTTGCATATTAAATGTAACTTAGACAGTACGTGAATGGACGCCTAAATATTTGTTCCCAGATATTATTCTCTATGACTCACATGAAACTGGGGAATGGTGGTCCTTTTGACAGCCCAAGTCGCACTTCCATTCCATGATGCATATCAGCAGTGCGGAATGACTCAGAATCCTTTGGATCTGAAAGCAAAGAAAAGGACTACGGTTCAAGAAAGCCCAAGAAAATTAACCATGTAAATCACAAATTCTAACAATAAATAGCAGGAGTTCAAATAGAACACAAGATGATTATCATATGTAACGTGTTTTAGAGTCCAGATATTCTCATTTACACACCCTACCATGACAGAAATAAAATTAGCAAAAGGCTTTGATTGAAATTTGATATAAATGGAAATCAGCACTGATTAATTTCCCACCACAAATATGATACACGACCGTCCTTATAGCTTATTCCTATGAATACAATCCTTCTGAATGAAATTCATAGTATTTCCCAGACTGCCAATCCTTCAGTGTTATGATACACCACCAAATCCATCTGCCTAGGCCCTAGTCCCAGTCCAAAGGCATCAAAGTCCAGAATTCTTCATACCACAATATAATTCAGACATTGGCGATTATCGGACCACTTCCTCCTCCCTTCACCCAGAAGAACTACTAAACTACTAGTGAGAAAAGTTCATGAATTGTTCAAAGAAAACTTGCTCACCCCCATGTTCGATTTAAATTATTGAAGATGAAAATATTATTTCAGGCAACACTAAATAATCATAACAAGATATTTCACAAACTTATAATCCATTTAAACAACAACAAGCTGCCGCTTAATAAGGACGAAGAGAGTGGAAGAATTACTCTGATTATATTCAATGAATAAAGAGCTGATACATGATAAATATAAATGAGCCCTAAGCTACTGAGATCCCTAAAATAATTAATATAACCTAATCTAATAAAGTTTAAAGTTAGATAAATTGCAGAAAAATCCTGTCCTGACTAATGATTGATTAGATAAATATTTAATCCAACACAAGCATTCTTTATTTTTAACAGAGTGAATTAGCCTCACCTCAACAACAAACCTCCTTAAATCTTAATCAAGATTCAGCCAAACAGAATTTATATCACTCGAACAACAGTATCAAATAATGGAAAAGACCTTTTCATTATTGGCCATAATTAGTACAAGTTTCAGACATAATTGTCAATCGCGCATAGCATCCCGTAGCGCAAAGGTTGCCCGTGGCTATAGCGCATAGCGAATAGCGTAGCGAGAGTTATTTGAAAGTAAAGCATCACAAGTATATAAATATATAATATATAGCATATAGTAACATCAATTCAAAAACCTTAATTTTTAGCATAATATTCCATCAACTTTAATTGTATACTAAAACCTGAAATTATTTTAAGTTTTTTCGATGAAATATCATAGAAGACACAAAAATAAAGCAAGAAATGCATAAAAATATAATTTCCAGCAAAAACCTAACTAAGTACGTGCCAAAAAAACCAAAATTAGAGGTAAAAAAGGACAGAAAATAAGCATGTAGCTTCGCTTTGCAATAGCGCCGCTATTTCAGCTATCGCGATTGTCGCTGTAGTGCCAATAGCGAGGATAGCGAGCGCTATTGCAAAGTCCATGGCGCGTAGCGGTCGGTAGCGATGTGGTGTCGCTTCGCCACGCTATTCGCTATAGCGAGGGCTACGGAGGCTATTGACAACTATGGTTTCAGAACATTCCCTCAATTTTGGTGAAAACATGCCATTTAACATTCAAGAAATGAACATTGATTATCACATCACACTATTTAGACAGCAAATAGCCACACCAGCGAGTAACATTATATCCACTAATTTGAATTAAGAGCAAATAAAATGAGACTAGAAATAAATCAAGCAATAGCATTTTGCATTTCAACAGTACTGCAATACCATTGAGGTAGTCTTCAAAACCAAAACCTTCCAAAGTTCCGTCAATGACCTCTAAACCCAAAAAGGAAGATGGTATAGCTCCAGGAGGCCTTTGAAATCTGGAATTGATAAAGCAATTATATAGCTGACTAGCTGAGAATTTAGTCCAGGGAAAAATGTGCACAATTTTTCATTACTACCAGTTATCAAACAGCACGCCTTCCTAATAGACAAGATTAAAAGTAAAATGAATTATATAAAGGTTCAGAAAGATGACACCCAACAAATTATCCCATGTACAAACTTTAACATTTGTTCAAAAAAAAAAGAACAAACATTAACATTATAGACAAAACATAACTCCTGAAGAGTATATCACTAACAATCTAATATATTATACACTAAAAATATGAAGCCCAACTCATCCCTGACTCCTGCTTTTTAAGAATCAGATGCCTAATCACCACAAGATCTCAAGTCTAACGACCGATTAAAAGGGTGTAATACAAAGCTCAAGCAAATAACTTTCTTTAAAAACAAGCTTCCATTCAATTTCCGCAATTCACGAAAGGTAGAAAATAAATCAAGAGGAAAAGAGTCGAAAAAACACTAAGAGCCAAGGAAGCACGAACTTGGATAGAATTTGGCGATCGAGTTCCCTCTTCATTGGAAATGCAGCACCGTAAGTATCACATAAAATTCTCTTTTTCATGTCTTCTTGCTTCAACTTCGCCTACTCATCAACGCCAAAACAAAAACATAACAATAAAAAAAAAGTAACAATAAATGCAGAGAGTGAAAAGTGCATAAAAAATTTACAGATCGATAGGCAGATTCGAGAGGGTGAGGCTCAATAATATCGCTCTTCACACCATGGATTCCATAGCGTAGTGGATCGTCTCTTCGGCCTTCGAATGGTGAGAAGTTCGCCGAATCCATTTGACAACTTTCCCTTTGTCACTTCGTTCTGCTGCAAAAGAATTAGAGAAATGGCGAAAGGAGAGGTTATGTGCGATAAACAACCCACCCACCCCCTAGAAATCTTTTCCCACAAGAAAATAACAAATGCAAAGTCAAACATGGACTGGGCTTTAAAGTTGATTTTGGGTCGAGCTTCAAGTCCAAATAATGTTCTCGGCCCAATATTCATTAACAAATCAAATCCAAAATTCGTTAAATTTTTATCCCTGCTAACTCTGTCCATAAAGTTGTAGATACATAAAATATATTATAGCGCGGCAAATGCCTACGAAAGATGAAATTATCTGAAATCCCCTAAAACGAGTATGCATGGTTAGAAGAAAATGTAGAGTACACCTATGAAATAAATATATAAATAATTTATAATTGTCAGATAATTCAGGGTTTGGTTGAATTTATGCTTGAAGTTGAGTGAAATTTATTTTTATTTTATTTTTTTTGTTTGTTTAATGTTACTAGTAAGAAACACATGTTTTTCACATGAGAACACTTTATTTATTTATTTTTTTTATCAATATTTAAGTATCCAATTGAATTAAAAATGATGTTTATGCCGAAGATTTTGAAACATATACATGTTTATAAGGTATCCGATTGAATTAAAGATAATGTTCGTGTTGAATATTTTGAAACACATATATGTTGAGACAAATATAGCTAATTATGTCAATGAATACATATTCCAATATTTTTTAAATTTTTATTTTTATAACTTGTGAAAATTTTGTATCTTTCTTTTTGTTTATTAGGTATTTCAACCTTTTTTGTCAGAGACTTTTTGTTGTCAATCTCCACATCAAATAGATAATGACATACAAGACAACTCCAAAGGAAAATTCTTAAAGCATATTTTCAATTAGAAATCGGTCTTCATGTCCGAGAATTTTTTAGTGTCAATATTCACAACAATTTTTTTAAGTTTAAATCATTAACATTTAAATATTGACAAAAACTTGTGTGAAACGGTTTCACGGGTTGTATTTTGTGAGACGGATATCTTATTTGGGTCATCGATGAAAAAGTATTACTTTTTATGCTAAGAATATTACTTTTTATTGTGAATATAGATAGGGTTGACCCGTCTCACAGATAAAGATTCGTGAGACCGTCTCACAAAAGACCTACTCTTAAATATTTTCCACTTAATTAATATGCACAAAGTAATTTCATTTTCATACCAAATTCATTTGATTCTCATATCAAGCCAATTATTAAATTTATTTTATTTGTTACTCATTGAAGTATTATTGAATAATAATTTAGCTTTAATAGACAAAAATATGGTATTCTAAAATTTAAATCAATTACTTATCAATAATATATATACTATTATGCTATAATTGATTTTTCTTAATTAATTACTATTTGACTCCAAACAATTGTTCTTGATACTCCCAATTACATCTTCCTAATATCAAACTTGATCAAAATTTTGTATTTGATCGTATAATTGTTGTTCTATGTAATGTATTATTTCTATGTTTTCAAAAGTATTTGATGCATGAAAACAAAACAGTACTATCAATTCATTGTTGACATCAAATGTTTTCAAACTATATTTTCATGTATTCAATATAGGTTAATATTTTTGAAATACATCATTTAATGTAATGCAAAAGAAGAATTTATTAGGAGTAAATTTTTTATATAACCCTGGTTAATAATTTTTTTAAAAAAATGACCTCTTATAATATATTTCAAATACATTTGGGGATGTCATATTTTTTTTGAAAATGGTTGACTAGATCCATTTTCCCAATTTACTCGAATTTTTATCATCATTATGTAAATATATTTAGCGTAATATTACCTTGTTTTGAATACTATTTTGTTATGGACAACGTTTGTTTAAAAATTTTTGTCTGACAATGTGTTTTTAGCAAAGAATTAAACCGAGTTAATGAATTTAAATTGATTTCTTAGCTTAATATGATTATCAAAAAACACACATGAAATGAAAATTCGCATATTTGAATTTGAATATGACCTTATTTTAGTAAATACATCCATTCATTTACAAAAATCGTCAAATAATGTGTTATCATCTAATTTTAAAATCATATATTTTCCTCATCTGAATCATTACATTATCCTCCAAATGATGTGAAAGATAAGAACGACTGTAACTATATATCGAAAGCAAACCATATAGTTTCTACATGTGAAATTTTTGAAAGAAGAAAAAACACATAATTCAACGAACTTAATTAATAACAATAAAAAATTTTGAGAGCTCAAAACCTATGAAAAAATAATAATACTCTATCTTTTTTTATCACTTAAATTCTAATTATTTCTAATTTTTTAATTGATAATTTTTTGTTTTACTCTTTTCAAAATTGATTTTTACAAAAATATTACCTTGGTTTGTAATTCAACGGTGTATATATTTTGTAGGAAATAATAAGCCTTTTTTTAAATCAAACTAAAATATCAATATAATAATAATGATCACTAAAATAATTTAATAATAAGTATAATAACCATTAAACTCTCATTCAATCGTTTGATTTGCCAGTATTCGATTATTGCATGATCATATGCATTTAAGAGAAAAGATACATGCATCACAATAAATATAAGATAATATTCAGTTCAAAATAAATACAAGACAACATTAAAGTTAAACAATAAATACTATGAAGAATGGTGATCATATCATTATCGGTGAGTCAGGTTTGAAATTATTGGAAATATGAAAGGCAGAAGACCAATCATCATTGGACAATATCGAAAATTTAAAAAAATATCAAGAATATATACAAAAATAAAAATACAATTTAGATTTTTATTGATGTGAAAATATAGATATTAGATGTTTGAAAGTGGAAAAAAGAGAAGAAAAATGCAATATATAACAGCTAGAATATCTTTTCACCAACCAACTCTCCATATATCTCCCAGATTTCACGCACTGTTAATATATATATTTCTCACTTCCTCAGAATTATGAGGCTAGCAAAGTACAATTTACGTACGGCCATACTTATTCCACAACTTCATCATGAACAAATCTCTGGTCAAACTTCGACACAAGGCTCCATGCCCACAATCTAATATAATTCTCGCAATCATTAAGGCTGTGTTTAGTTGCAGGATAAAATAAACTAATGATTAGTATGTAAATGATAAAGAAAATGATTGTCGTAGATATGTAATATATGGTAGTATGTTTGGTAAGATTTTTAAGTGTAAGATAATTTTGAAATTTTTGATGAAAGGACAAAATTGCCCTTCCTCTTTTTTTCTTCTTCCACTCCGGCGGCGACGGTCCGGCAGTCCGGCGACGTATCCGGCAGCCGACGTGGCGGCGACGGCGGTAAGTCGGCGGTCCGGCGGTGGCGATGGCGTTCCGGCGAAGGTCCGGCGGTGCGTTCCGGCGTATGTCCGACGACGGCGGCGGTCCGGCAATGGCGACGGTGGCGGAGGTCAGGCGACGGCGGTCCGGCAGCCAAGGTGGTTCAATAGCGGTGAAGGAAGAAGGGTAAAATTGGAAAGAGAGTAAGGATAGAGGAGGGATTAATAATCCTACGGAGGAAGGAGATATTATTTTATCACACATAATACCACCTAATCACTCATAGGAAAGATTGGGCTGGTTAAATAAAAATCGTACCAAACGCAGCGTAATAATACTAAGTTATATATATATAATTCGATGTGAGCTTCTTAATTAATTTTTTTATGTATTGGAAATCAAAGAATTTTATGTTAAATAAAAATTTATAGATTATATTTTAAAAAAAATAAATGGATTTTTTAAAAATATGTAAAATAAAAATTTATGGTGTATCAAGAACCATAGATATAAATGAAGAGTGTCGTTGAAGAATTTAATGCAAGCTCTACCTCCCCGTTTCAGCATACTCCGTCTCTCTTCACATCGATCATTGTGGGCGCTCTAGTCCAAAGTAAGAGAGTTTTGAGGTTTTCTTCTGTTGAGTTTCTCAGGTAAAATCACTGTTACTGTTGCTAGTTAGCAGTAAATTAGTACATATATCTACGAAATGGGAAAATTAATTATCATACTTTTTATCCTTAATTTGCAGCGAGCGTGCAGTGAAAGTACAGTTATACACATCAAATGAAGGGGTTATTTTTCACAGCGACGGGTAAGTAAAAGAAGGCGTGAGCATGCTTCAATATATCAATTCATCTATTATCTATGGTTTCTTGATTGTTATATAAAGTCTTCTTGATGATGGTTAATTTACTGTTTGGAAATCCATATATAGAATAAATGACACTTTTATGTCATGCTTGGAAAAACACAAGCACTCGGATAGCTAAAAGGGAAACAAAAAATTGATAGTTTTTCAATACAAAATTTGGTTTCCCTTTTGCATTATTCAAAAATCTGGTCATTTTCTTCAATTTCGAGTACTATTTTGAAATGCCATCCCTCTACACTGGTAAAATCTCATCACATGCTTGAAAATCCTTGCCTCCCAAGTTAAGGGAATTTAACATGCTTGGCACCCATAAATAAAACATAATCTAATATGAATGATAAGACATTGAATGTTTTCATATCTTTGTTTCATCTAACTTTTGATTTGAATTCTATAATAATTTGAGTTATGTGTCCTTATGTTATCCGCAACTCCCAATTTATTCTTTAAATTAAGGTTGCATGTATCCACAATAAATTAGTAATCAGTGCTCTTTTGATTACTTATTTCTAATTTTGCATCTACCATGGTTGAACTTATAAGTTTGAGCTTTGGTATAGTGTCTTAAATGCCCGGTTCTTAAAGATTACAAGATGTTCTTTTTAATTTTATAATATATCAACACAAGCTTAATTCGAATTATATTATTATTAATCTTTAAAATCATGCATGCATGATTTTAATTATATACTATGGAGATATATATATATATATATATATTATTGGTTTTTTCAGAGAGAATGAATAAGGCTTCACTACAAGGAAAATCGTATTTAACAACACATCAAAGACAACGGTTTTTAAACTGTTGTCTATTAACGTTTCTCTGCAAGCTACGACAACGGTTTGTAAAAAACCGTTGTCTCTCAACTGGTTTTTCTACAAATTTTGTTATCAATATTAGATTTTGCGACGGTTTAAGTAAAATCTGTCGCTAAACTTAGCGACAGTTATACTATACCGTCGCTAATATAAATATTGCGACGGTTTAAGTATATCCGTCGCTAAAATTAGCGACGGTTTTAAGTAAAACTGTCGCCGATGTAGATATAGCGACGAATTTACGAAAACAGTCGCTAAATTTAGCGACGGTTTTTGTATAACCATCGCTAAGTTTAGCGACTCTTTTGGTAAACCGTCGCCGATCTATAATTAGCGACATTTTATATTTAACCGTCGCTATATTTAGCGACGGTTTATTATAACCTTTGCTAAATAAAGCGACAGTTCTTGTAAAAACGTCGCTAATTTTAAATCGACGACAGTTAAAAATAACCGTCGCTAACTGCGACGGTTCAAGTCAAAACCGTCGCAAACTGTCTATAAATACCTCCACCCTCATCCATTTTCTACCATACCACTTCACAACACTTAAAATTTTTCTTCTTTACACAATTTTAATTTCGTTTTTCTCGTTAAAGTTTAATAAATTTTTAAAATCAGGAATATAGTATTTTCGACAGTAAATCAAGAATATAATTAGCATTGTTAGTTTTTTAATATATTTATTAAAATATTAAAAGTGAAATTTTTTTTTATTTTACTGAAAAAAATAGCGACGGAAAGCATAAAATACCGTCGCTAATATTAGAGACGCAATTTAAAAAATACCGTCGCTAAATTTAGCGACGGTGTATAAAACCGTCGCTCTTTAGCGACCATTTTAATTACGACCGTCGCTAATTTTAGCGACGGTTAACGATGATGTCCGTCGCAAATTGTAACTACCACAACACTCCAAAACCGTTGTCTTTTAGCGAATTCTTTAACTACATGACCTTTAACAACGGTTTTATATACCTACGACAACGGTTTTTCACCGTCATCTTTAGACGTCTACGACAACGGTTTTTCACCGTTGTCTTTGAGCACACCCTTTAACCACATGGCTTCTAACAACGGTTTTAAAAGGCCTACAACAACGGGAAAAAACCGTTGTCGTAGGCCTTTTTTCTTGTAGTGCTTCTGACATTGTTATATATTTTTTAAAGCCTTGAGCAATCTACAAATGTTAAAAAAATATATCAAACAAGCTAAACACCCACCAAAACTGGACATAATTAATTTGTACCTTTGGACCAAAAATCCCCATTATATAAAACATTTACCATTGAAAATATCATTCCAAGACTTAATCACAAATTAGTTAAGTCGACTATATGGTTAATTCTCTTTTCTTTTTTGGTTTTTATGCTTTATTTCAAATCAAAATCTTGACTAATTTTTCATCAAGTTGTTAGTCAATTAATTCAAGATTGGGCTCAACTTCAACGCGAAACGATTTGTTTGAGCTATTAAGAAGTTGATTTTTTGGGCAAGATCGATAAATTAGATCCACGGATGGACAATGCAAAGACTCAAAAGACCTTTTCTATGTGAAAAATGCAGAATAACATTTTTTGCTATTATAAAAAATATATTTTAAAGAATATATCCATTGATTGAACCCAAATATTCATGCTGATCAAACTTGATCAAGGTTTAGCCTAGCTATCCGCTCACATTAAAGAACAAGTAAATAAATATGTAGAGAGAAACAACGACTGAGAAAACTCGTTTCACTGTGGGAAAATTTTGTTTTTCACTAAAAGCATGTTGCATGATATATAATTCAGAGATTGATAGCCAGTGCAAAGATCCAATTGAACATCAAGAAAAGCATCTCTATTGTTACATTTGATAGCCAGAGTGCAAAGTTACCCAGAGCATTCTTTTAGTTGTTTGACTAAAATTTAATCCTTATATGTAACTGATTAATTAGTTCTGCTTGATTATTTTTTCCTGATCAAGACCAAAACATCTATCAAACATCTAAATGTTTAAACACTTTGGTAGTCTAGCTACTTTAAATACTTGTAATAATTTTCAGTAATTGTGGCACAAGCTAGGCACTTCATCAAATTGACAAATATATAGAGAAACACAACTGAAATGACTTCAATGTGAGCTCTGACTTAAATCCATGTTCACATATAAAATATGACAGTAGATTAGATTAAATAGGCGATCAAACGCACGCAAAAATATACATCCTGTTGATCTTTGAATGATATAATTGATGAAAATCGCGTACGGTAGCAAAAAAATTTACACTTGTGGTAGGCTTCCAAACTTTTCTTAATTGGTTGTAACCTCCATAGGTTCTCTACATGTTTGAAGAGCTTTAGACAAAGAGAAACAAAGATCACTGTCCATCTCATATGAATCATAATTAGAATTGACAGTTCAAGAAAAAATAAGTACCTGTTGATGAACCTGTGCTGATCAAGAATGTCACATAGGCTTGATTGTGCTATTAAGCTGCTAATATCACAATTTTGATTTATGTTTTGCTGAAACCCGAGCATCGAATTGTGCTTCAACATCCTTCTGATGACAAGGGATTCTTGAATTAGGTCTTCAGTTGCAGCAGCTGTATTGGCTAAGGGAAAATGGAAGCTAGGCTCAGTATTGGAAGGGGGCACTTTGCAAACTTCTGAAAGACTCTTTCTAGCCTGAATTGGGATTGAAGGGTTCAAGTCAGAAGCCATGTTGCTAGATTCAGTAAGCTTCTTCATGCACAGTTTTTCTCTCGTTCTTTCCCTAGCTCTTGCTCTTGCCTTAGCCCTCGATTCTTTGGCAAGGTTCAATACATCTTGCTGCGGATCTTTTGCTTTTCTACATCTGTAAGTATTTGTCGGGACTAAGTTCCCATTAGAATCTGCGTCTAAGTAGTTTCCATTTTCCAACTCTATTACCTCGAACTCTGAAGGGGAAGAAATGCTCTTATTAGTGCAAGTAGAGGCATCACTTCTCTTCAACTGCACCAGCTCCTTGATTGCGGCTTTCGATTTCGTAAGCAGCCATTCAAGGGTTTTACTTGGCTTGTCAAACGCTAGCATTTCTTGAAGATCAAAAAACTTTCTTGCCATGCCTATCGACAGCCTGACTCTCCGATCCCTCGGCCCTTGAGATGTCACTATTTTACTGTGCCGATCTTTTTTTACCGTTTGCTTTGCTTGAAACGTGTTAGCCATGGTAAAATTAGGGTCTTCATTTATCACACCGATTACATCTTGGTTGTACAAGGTAGAAGCTTCAAGAAACGGAGCATTTGCGCCTACAAAGTGTCCCGCGAGAATGTCATGGTGGTGCTGATAAAGCAAGAATTCAGCGCCATTTAGGTCGAAGACGGAAGTAGAGGTGTGAGATTGAAGAGGAGATGAAACCTGCGGAAGCTGCAGGTATGTGCTCTTGCTAAACATTTTAGAACTTAAAGATTGAAAAAATGGTAAACCCTAGTTATGTTTCTTTGCATAAAACTAGGCATCAAGATAACCCATAGACTAAAAACCCCTTTCAATCCTTGATTAATTTCAATCATTTTTGGCCAAGGTTGAAGTTTTCCCCAGAGGGAAAAAGGGCGGCTGTTCGGAACATAAAATGTGCAATTGCTATAATTGCTTTATTTATGTAAGGAAAACGACTTTGCCTGAGAAAGACTGGAAGCTAGCGTGTAGGTTAAAAACGGAGGACGAAGATATGATGAATTGGGGAAGTTGGGATTCAATTTTCAGGAGTAAAAGGGCAGTACCTTTTCTTCGAACGCCGAATAGAATTGCCGAGATACACTGCATTTGGCATTAATTGGCTGTAGAAATTAAACAACCTAGTTTAACTTATTATACTATCTTTTACCAGTACAATATATTGTCAATTCAATATGTAATCCACTGTTTCTGCTACAGTTCCTCCACTTCAGAAACATATCATTATCATCCTCTAAATAATGATTCGTTCATTAGTATGCATCGACCACTTTGGCAGAATGAAAACTACCGAAAAACACTGTTTATAAAAACCAATTACCAAATTCAAAAATGATATAAAACATCATAAAACCTAACGTTTAGGCATACAAAATAGACCAATACAGTAACATATACACGGTTCGCTCCAATTAGGCTTGATGGTTTTTGGAGTTCCAACTTTCAAATCTTGAAAGAAAAGGTAGCTAGGGTTAATTTGGCGTGTAACAAACCAGGACTTAGGTTTTTCCAAGCAAGAGCCTTGAGGTCTCTTTGTAGGTGTGACCTTTGCATGAATGGTGAAAAAAGGCTGTGTTTCAAAAACAGATTTTTAGAGTCTAAAGAATTCGTACCTTTGTCTATAAGCCTACGCAATGGACAAACTCAACTTCGTTGGCTTCTCTTTCAACGGGGGCCCATTACCTTCGTGTCCTGTTCACCGTTCCTCAGAATATGCACTCGTCTCTCCATTTCCGGCATGACAGTAAGCAACCCACAAATCTCTTCTGGTTCAGCCTGCAGCTTTTAATTTTATCCCTTCTCTGTAAGTACTGTAAACAATTAATTTAACTTTTTTTTTGCTTTTATTTGGAGAAATATAGTGAGATTATTGATTTAATAACCATTTTGCAGCGTAAACTAGCTAAAACTCGAAGGGTTTGGATTTTTTATCCTAATGGCTAGTTTTGAGCTACAATCTTGCCATTTTTATTTCCTTGGTGCGTAATATACAGTTTATTTATATAAAAATGCTTTAGGGTTCGTGTTAAGCTTAAGTCACTTATCATTGAATACTTGAATTTCTTTTAGCCCAAGCCTTTCATTTTTTGAAAAAAGAAAAAGCAAACAAAAGTCTGTGAGATAAATTTGGATTCTATATATAGCTAAAAAATAAACTCTTATAATTACAAATTTATCTTTGAATTTCTCTCTTTTTGAATCTCATGTGTTGTGAGAAGCATTAATGGATTTTTTCCATCAAATTTTATTCATTTTGTGTTCTTGAATTTTTTTTCTTTTCGATATGAGCGGTGAAGATATAGAAAAACTCTCTTTTCCGAGTTTTTTGGTTAAAATTTATCAATTTGTAAAAATTTCAAGTGCGGCAAAGTACATTATATCACACGCACTATTAGAACATAATCAAATAACCACGGTTGTTCTTGTGGGATTGCTAGATAGGATAAAATAAAAGATATTAAGAAAAGAATATGTGGTTATGTGGTATTAGGGATGGCTCATGGCTTAGTCCGATGCTATATACAGTGGTGGAGCTAGAAATATGGCTCTGATTGGGACTAAATTTTAAATTCTAGAATCTTTTAATATTTTAAATTGATCTACCAGAACTAATATCATATTATTCCAAAATTTACATATAAATTTAAAAAAAATTGGGTCACCCAAGCTTTATACATGCATGTGGCTCTGCCACTGGCTATATATATAATTCATTTGAAGCACTGATATGTGCAACCCCGGCCCCCATATATTTAAAATCCAAATAAATTAAGTTTGTATTTGGGGAGATGAATTTAAAATCTATGGATTTCGATTATATTTTATTGTTTAAAACACAATATATCAAATTTAAATTCATACTTTACTTATTTACATATTAATTATACAAAGTACAATAAGTTTCAAATGATACCATTATTAGATGAACTTGAAATATATTATAATTAACATGAAATATTATATAAACATGAAAGATGTGAATTTAAAGTTTATAATCTTACTTCTCTAAGAACAAAAATACATTTGACCATTTGAAATTTATCGATCCAAATGCATTAACATAAGTCTATTCAGAAACTTTCAAACATATTCAAATGGTATTCCATTTGTGTTCTAAATTATTTAACATGTACCAAGATATATTGAACATGTTTTCAATAATGTTTTGTCCAATTTAAGCCAAAACTTAATTAAAATGCTAGTGTCATGGCACATATGTTGTGAGAGCCTAGCCCAAGCGAAAACCCTTAAAGCCCAGCCCATTTATGAATAAGTTAAATAAAAAAAAGATAATTATCCAAATTACTTTCTCTCTCCCGTAACTTCTCGGCAGCAAGCTTTATTTTTCTTTCTTTTTCAATTTCGAATCTTTGACCATCGATTGTGGCCACACCAGTGATCCAAAACTTAAAGTAAGCATAGATTCGCAAAGCCCGTGACAAGAGCTACGTTTTAGTACCGATATTGAAGAGTTTCTTGACTTTTCGACAAACCGCCGTTGGTTTCATCGTCAACTTGCCACCCGTACGTCGTCGGAATTCGGAAATTGACTGAGGGGTTTTATTCCCTATGTCATAGGCTTCATTTTGATATATATATTGAGGTACAAATCATGATTCCAGCAAGGTTGCTGTATTTTTGTTGGGTTAAATTTGGTATAGTACCAATATTGATATTTGTTATATTATTGATTGTAGGTACAAGAATTGTGCCGATTAGAGGTATTTACCAGATTTTCGGAATTTATTTGGATTAATTTCGAAAATTCAGATTTATATAATTGGATTTCCGAATTTTAGTGGTCAATAATTAGGTATTTAGCTGCTATAGAATTGTCATATATTAGTTTTAGAAATTGTAAAGCCTTAATTAAGGATTTTGGAATTTTAGGCTAAATTAGTGAATCTTGGAAAAATAAATTGAACTTGATATGAAATGTATTATTTGCCACATGATTGGATTATTCGAGAAATCCTTAAGAAATTTCAGGGGTAAATTAAGGGTTCAGTTGAGGTATGCATGAACTGTTTTATTATGACGTCTATATGATGTGAAATGACGTTAAGTACTTTGTAATGAGTTGTGGCGTGCCTTATGTGCTTCTGTGAATACGTGATTGCATTCATGCATTTATCTGTGTTGATACTATTAGTGCATAGCATTTCGAGCCTTGACTCTTTTGATTACTATTGATATTGATATTGATCTATTGAGTTGTTACGTCATCGATAGAGCGGGTGGGTAGGATTAGCACTCCTGATGACTTGCATGAGGGCTGAGCGGGTAGCTCCCGTACCCTCGATGCTACGTGCATGAATGAGTGGCGACTTGATGTTGCGTTGCTACGTTCCTGGCACGGGTGGCAACTGTTACTGTTGTTGATGCGATTCATTTTGACTCCGTTTGGTATCCATTATCAGTTGTTACCTTTCACTCATTGCATTACATTGCATTGCATTACATTTTACTTGATATTATTTCATGTCAGTTATATTTGTCGTAATATTATTGGTTCGTCGTACTGGGGCCCGACCCCTCGTTTCTTTTTATGTTGTGGTTGTTTTTTATGCCATAGCAGGTTATCCAGGAGGATTTGACGCGTCTGGTGGAGCGTCAGGTAGTGGTGCCCAGTTGTCGAGTCATGGTTGAGAGTTCCCAGATATATATATATATGGAGTCATACATTTATCGGAGAGATGTCCTGTGTAGCTGTACTGTTATTTTTACGATGTTTTGAATTGATAGTTGTGTGATCGAGCCTTGCCGGCTCTGCATGTGTTTAGTCCTGGCCAATGCGGCTATAGGTTGTGAATTGATGTTATGACTTTATTTCGAGTATATAAATATTATTTGTGATGTTTTGATTTTTTTTGGGATGTCCTGTTTACGAATAGGTCATGCCAAAATTTCTGTAGGCCCAAAATAGAAAATTTTAATCGTTTTCGCTGTTTATATTAAGAAATCCTGATTGTTTGGTCATTAAATATTAATCAGGAGCACATGCCCCCACATATGTTGCGCGCGTATGATATGATATGATACATGACTACTTTGTACCGATTATGTATAATACAGTTTTTTTCTTAAATTATTGGTTTAATTATTTAGAAGCAAGAGTGTTTAGGTACCAAAAAACGTAAATTAAAACTTTCAGCAATGCAATAAGAAGTCAAAATGAAAAAATATTTATTTTAAAAAAAATTAATGAAAAGAGGAAGCCATGATTCAATGTGAATGTGTTGAGAATTCAATCGATTAATCATGGCAGTAAGGCTGCCATGTTGACGAATCACACTTTAATTTCCCACGTGTCATGTCAAGATAGCAGAGAGACCAATATAATGGGATTGGGAACTGGGATTCAAATTTAATGTTATATATATATATATATATATATATATATCATACTCCATAGCTGTTTAATTGTCCAAGCTCAACAAATATAGAGATATATATCTACATAGAACTACTTGTATATGTTAAGATTATGGTGATGTAAAATATGTCGAGTGTGTTTTTTTTCATCTGTGATTAGTATATTACATGATCTCGTTAAACTGAGGCATTACGCATCTCGCAAAAGCCATGCGTGCATAGATTGAGCAGAAGATAAATTATAAGTTTACGATATAAAAAAATCCCATATAAATAATTCAGGGAAATTATAACTAACAACAATTGCTGTTTCTTATTTCTAAATTCTTGATTATTATATCAATCGTGCCAGCAAAGAAGCATCACTGCACATCTTCTTATGATGTAGAGCCTTGCTCTTTGTTCTTTCAAAAATCTCCCCAGTTTTTTCGTCGATAATTTCTTCTTCGACCCTTCCAAATCCGACGACATCGATGATGAAGAATTTGTCATTTTCATTTGTTTCAAATAAATGACTGTTTGGTGAAAAAGAAAAATTGGTTGTATAGTGATCGAAGATGGAAAAACTTAAAATTTGGGCTTTATTTCGATGCTAAATCTTCTTTTCCTCCTCTTCTTCTTTTTCTAAGTGTATAGGGATTCGATGCATGCAATTCGCTGAGTATGAGATGAAGAGCAAAAGGGGTCTTATATAATGCATGGTCCGAGGACTTGTGCCCCATCGTTCTATATAATTAATACACAAGAATCAAGATGAAATATTTTATTTAGAATAACAGCTGGTATATTGTTATATATAATTTATAATGATGATTAGTTAATTAAATATGCTTCATATATCTTGTATATATATGCTCTCATTTTTCTGTGTGACACGTCACTAGCATAATCTACAATATTAAATTAAAATCGAAGCAAGCAATTTTCTTGGAATAAATAAATTAAATCCCCCGTGCTGCAAGTGCAAGTAACATTAATCGATCCACTTTCGAGAAAAGACTAGGTGAATGTGAGATTAGGAGGGAGACAGACTTGAAACATTTGATGGAAAGGGAATAAATTAAGGTTAAATAAGGCTGTTTTAAATGGCGCGGCTGCACAGTAAAGGGGGAACATACATTTTATGGCGTGAGACATCATCATACATGGTCCTTGCTCATCGGTACCCAGAAATCACCTGGTTCTTTCTTTCTGTTTCTTCGTACCTCCATTCGAATGGGACTGATCGAGTCGGGATTCGATCGTTTTCGAGTAAATGTAAGTTTGCACACTGTAATAAGATCTTACTTGAAAATTATATATACATCACCATTGTGTTATATATCAGAGTAAAGATGAGGATTTTCAATTTTCTTGCCAGATAAGTGCTAGAAATCATAAACAAAGAAGTCCTGGTAAAATTCATCAGCATAAGTTACGAAGTCTAAAATAGGAAGAAAAAAAAATATCATAATGTTTGTTTTGATTCTCTAAAGATTTTGATTCCAGACAGGACCTGGATTTAACGTTGAATTAAAATTTCAATTTGGAATGGACAGTATTTGCTGGTAAGGTAAACATTACGAATTAACCAAGTTCAATTGATCAGAATATCGAATAAATCTTTTTTGGATTTTGGTGTGGAGAGAATCACAAATCCTGATTTTATTCAATATTTTATGTCTTTCATCCTTTTGGTATTAATTATGACTAGTCGTGGGAACCCAAAATATCTTTTTAAATTTATTATTATGTAAGCTTAGTTAAAACAAAATAAATTCAATTGAAAATTCTTAATAAAGAAAACATAAGCTTAATAATAAAAAAAATAAAAACCCATGTGACACGGTCTGACAAATTAATTTTGCAAAACGAATATTTTATTTGGGTCATACATGAAAAAATATAATTTTTATGTGGAAAGTACTTTTTTTTAATCATAAATATGAGTAAGATTGATATGTCTCACTAATAAAGATATCTGAAATAAACTCATAAAAAAAAAACTATGATTTGCCTAAAACTACAATTGACTTCACCAACCAACATTTTTAGAACTATTATCGGACATATTTCTCACACGTTGGTGGGGGATGCCACTTTCTCTATTTATTTGACGAGAGAAGTAACATGCCATAATTTTTCTAAAAAATAATAATAAATACATCCATTAAATCATAATCCCACCTATTTATGGTTTCTCTATCTCTTTTACCAAATTTTAAAACTACTCCTCACAACATTTAAACTTGTGTTTCGAGCATGTATCTTCTGAAAACGGTCTTACGAATCTTTATTTGTGAGACGAATCAACCCTACCGATATTCACAATAAAAAGTAATACTCTTATCATAAAAAGTAATACTTTTTCATGGATGACCCAAATAAGATATCCGTCTCATAAAATACGATCAGTGAGACCTTCTCACACAAGTTTTTGCTCTTGTGTTTAGGTTGATGGATTTGATTTAGAGAAAAAGATTTGAATGACAATCATATTAGATGTATTTTAAAATTTTCACAATTAATATTAAAATTGCTTATTTAATGTAGTATGAATTTGAAATTTATTTGAAACTAACTAGGTAAAAAAAATTAACCTTTTAGATTTTATTAATAAATATTACAATTATTTATTTATTAGAGGGGAAAGTGGGAAAATTTTGAGTCTCAAACCCCTGACCCAGGCCGAATTGAGCGAGCGAGACCTGCATTGGCCCATGATTTATAACAGAGACGTAAAATTGGGCCTTTATTGCCCAACAAATGTCAGCAACATAGCATATGTTGATTCGGTAGACTCTAGCCCCACCTTATAAGTGAATTTGGCCAGCTTATATTCGACCAGTTAATTGCTATATATTATAGAAATCTAATATTATATTTTAAGAAAGAATATCTTGAATTATTAATTTGATATTTTTGCATGCATTATTTGTCACACCTCGGGCTAAGACCTGCACTTGTTCAACTGCAAAATAAGATCTTATAGCAACTAGAAGTATGTGTTCTCGTTTTACAAAAATAATTAACTCAAGATGTTAAAAGAATTAATTGTATCTCAAAAAAATACACATATACGTACGCCCCGGACCACCCCTCCCAGTCGGACCACCCCCCTCCGCCGATTGTGTGCGGAGGGGGTGGTCCGACTGGGAGGGGTGGTCCGGGGCGTACGTATATGTGTATTTTTTGAACCATTTTAAATCTTATTTTTTTCCACCAATGGGACAAGCTAGGGTATGACGTTATTACATTAAAAATGTCCCTTCATTAATTCTTATCGGTCTCGGGTCCTTAGTTCCAGGTTCTATTAAATACAAAATTATCCAACCACGTCACAATTATCCACTAATTAATTTTCTAATCCCTGTGAATATTTATTAATTCGACTATTAATTGCTTTCCATAATAATAATTTGGACATGTACAACTGGAACCCACCCGCGAGCCGCAAATTATGGGGTGAAACGTGTAAATTATAATTTTCAATTTTCTTGCCAATATCCACTTTGTGGGACTTTTGCATGTTTAGTAATTATGCATTGAATAAATGCAATAAAATCTACTGTTCCGCCGCGTAATTCCCCGGATAAAAAATATATATTAATAAATACAGAGGTGGGTCTCCATTGTTGAGGCAACTAATTGAGACGCAATTCATCATCACATATGTATCAACCTAACTATCTCTCAGGAAACATGCATGTATAATCTCGTGGAATTGTTATTCATTTTTCTGAAAAAAATTAGATAAATAATTCAGTGTTCATCAATGGCGTTCAGCAGAAAATTAGTTCGAAGTCTGTTAAACGTATCAAGAATCAGCAGCCGTGCTTTAACAAGCTGCTGTGTTTTCCCACCATGCACGGTGGCGAAAACGGCCTCTTTTAAGACAGCCCAGAAAGCCTCCATGTGTTAGGTTTGATTATTTAATAGAGTGGGACACACGTATTAAATAAAATAATATTAAAACATGTTTTCTCAATCCCACATCGGTTTTGTTAAGAAAGTTGCTGGAGAGAATTAGTTATAAATAGAGCTCAATTCCTTCAGTTATTGTATCCCAAAATCAAAAGCCTTTTAGCTTTGATAAATAGAAAGTACATAGAAAAAAGAGTGTATTTTTTTCTTGAGTACGGGAATTCTCTTTGTGTGAGTTAGAGAAATTATTTTCTCGGTATACTAGGATTGAGAGTGTGAGAAATATTGAGTGTATTTGTGTATACACTTGTTGTAATATTTCTCCTGTTATAAAAGTTGCAGTGCTCCGTAGACGTAACCTATATTGGGTGAACCACGTAAATCTTTTTGTTCTTGTTGATTATTTTATTCCACAATTTTGGTACTATATTATCATCGTGATCGGCATCGCTTCGGGGGTGTAATTCCCCAACAACTGGTATCAGAGCCTTGTTGTGAAAATTCTTAAGAATTCTGAGTATGCTCTGTGGTTGCAGCTTTGTCTGATCTTCCACATCAGAAAAGATTTTTTAGATTTTTCGCTAAGGCTAGAGAAGTGATGGCCGGAGATGATGGATCGGGACCAGGAATCAACAAGTTCGACGGAACAGATTTTTCGTTCTGGCGGTTACAGATAAGAGATTATCTGTACAGTAAGAAGCTGCATCAACCTCTATCAGGAAAGAAATCGGAAAAGATGGAGGATGATGATTGGGAGCTCTTTGACCGACAGGTTTTAGGTGTCATACCATTGACCCTAACAAAGAACGTGGCGCATAACGTGGCGGAGGCCAAAACCACGTAGGAGATGATGACCATTCTATCAGACATGTACGAGAAGCCATCAGCAAACAACAAAGTACATCTCATGAAGAAGTTATTCAACTTGAAGATGGGAGAAGGTGCTTCGGTGGCAAAACACATAAATGAATTCAACACGATTGTCTCCCAGCTGACATCGGTGGACATCAAATTTGATGATGAGATTCGTGCACTTATTCTTCTGGCGTCTTTACCAGAAAATTGGGAACCGATGCGGGCAGCGGTTAGCAACTCTGTTGGAAAAGGAAAACTACAACTCAATGATGTTAGAGATCAAATCCTTGCTGAAGAAGTTCGCAGGAAAGACTCGGGTGAAGCAACATCATCGAGATCTGCTCTAAATCTTGATAACAGAGGAAGAGGCAGGAGTGGTGAAAGGAGTTCCAACCGATGGCGCGGTAGATCCAAGTCAAGAAATGGAAAAGACAAAAACATCTTTGAAAAGAATATGAAGTGCTGGAGCTGTGGTGAGACTGGTCACCTGAAAAAGAACTGCAGATCAACGAAGAATAATGCCAATGCTGTCACTGATGAAGTACATGATGCTCTGCTATTATCCATGGAAAGCCCTGTTGATTCTTGGGTTATGGACTTAGGAGCTTCGTTTCATACCACTGGTGATCGCGATGTATTTGATAACTAAATCGCTGGCGATTACGAAAAAAATTTTCTGGCTGATGGAAAACCCTTGGAAATTGTTGGTATGGGTGATGTACGGATGAAGATGTCGAATGGATCTGTCTGGAAAATCAACAAAGTCAGGCATGTACCAAAATTGACACGCAATCTGATCTCGGTGGGACAGCTCGATGATGAAGGCCACAATGTGACCTTCGGTGATGGTTCCTGGAAAGTGAACAAAGGAGCCATGATTGTTGCTCGAGGAAAGAAAACTGGAACACTGTATATGACTTCTAGTTGCAGAGACACATTAGCAGCTGTGGATGCTGGAGCCAATTCAAGTCTATGGCATTATAGACTTGGACACATGAGTGAGAAGGGAATGAAGATGTTGGTGTCAAAAGGAAAGCTACCAGAATTAAAGACTGTTGAACACCAACTATGTGAAAGCTGTATCTTTGGAAAGCAGAAGAAGGTGAGCTTTTCAAAAGGCGGTAGAGAACCGAAAGCAGCAAAGTTGGAGCTGGTTCATACTGATGTATGAGGACCATCTCCTGTGACATCCCTTGGAGGCTCGAGATACTATGTCACATTCATTGACGATTCGAGTAGAAAAGTTTGGGTTTATTTTCTGAAAAATAAATCTGATGTTTACGAGACTTTTAAAAGGTGGAAAGCCATGGTGGAAAATGAGACCAACTTGAAGGTGAAGTGCTTACGGTCTGACAATGGTGGAGAATATGAAGATGATGAGTTCAAGAAATATTGTGCACAGAACGGGATCAAGATAGAGAAAATCATTCCTGGTACACCTCAACAGAATGGCGTAGCTGAAAGGATGAACAGGACCTTGAATGAACGCGCAAGGAGCATGAGATTGCATTCTGGATTGCCAAAATCATTCTGAGCTGATGCTGTTAACACTGCAGCATATATGATAAACAGAGGACTTTCGGTACCACTAGATTACAAAATACCCGAAGAGGTTTGGAGCGGCAAAGAAGTAAACCTTTATTTCTTGAAAGTGTTTAGAAGTCTATCCTATGTTCATATTGATTCAGCAAGCAGAACACAACTTGATCCGAAATCAAAGAAGTGCTTCTTTCTTGGTTATGGAGATAATGAGTTTGGTTATCGTTTTTGGGATGACCAAAATCGGAAGATCATTCGGAGCAGGGATGTAATCTTTAATGAGAAATTTCTGTACAAGGACAAATCAGACATTGGAGTTGGAGATGAATGTCCTGAAGTCAAGAAGACTGATGAAGTGTCATTGACAAATATTCCTGTGAATGAATCGAAAACCAGTAACCAAGAAGATGAAGAAGAAACTGCACAAGATGATGACCCACAAACTCCGGTGATTGAACTCAGGAGATCCTTGAGAACCATTAGACCACCTGATAGATACTCCCCTGCACTTCACTATATTTTGCTGACAGACAAAGGTGAACCGAAGACTTATGTGGAGGCAATGCAAAATGATGACTCAACCAAGTGGGAGTTGGCCATGGAAGATGAGATGGATTCACTGTCATCCAATCAGACGTGGGAGTTGACAGAACTTCCGCAAGGCAAAAAGGCGTTTCATAACAAGTGGGTGTACCGATTAAAAGAAGAGCATGATGGTAGCAAGCAGTACAAGGCAAGACTTGTTGTAAAAGGCTTCCAACAACGGGAAGAAATTGATTACACCGAAATTTTCTCTCCGGTGGCTAAATTAACCACTATCAGGACTGTACTTGGACTAGTGGCGAAGGAAGACTTACATTTGGAGCAGTTGGATGTAAAGACTGCGTTTCTTCACGGTGACCTAGATGAAGAAATTTATATGAAGCAGCCACATGGCTTTGAAGTACGGGGAAAAGAGAGAATGGTGTGCAAACTTCAGAAGAGCTTGCACGGTATCAAACAAGCTCCAAGACAGTGGTACAAGAAGTTTGATAGATTCATGAGTGAAAATGGATTCCTAAGGTGTCAAGTTGATCACTGCTGTTATGTGAAAAGGTTTGACGGTTCTTATATCATACTACTGCTATATGTAGATGATATGCTGATAGCTGGAGCTTGTCTGGAAGAAATTGATAAACTCAAGAAAGATTTATCAAAGGAATTTGCCATGAAAGATTTGGGTGCTGCAAAGCAAATCCTTGGAATGAGGATCTTTAGAGACCGGGTTAATGGATTCTTGAAGTTATCTCAAGAAGAGTACGTGAAAAAGGTGGTTAACAGATTTCATATGGAGGAAGCTAAATTTGTGAGTACTCCTTTGGCTAGTCATTTCAAACTAACCAAAGCACAATCACCATCGACGGAGCAGGAGCAGGCTTATATGAATAAGGTTCCTTATGCTTCTGCTGTCGGAAGCCTCATGTATGCAATGGTGTGCACAAGACCAGACATAGCACATGCAGTGGGAGTTGTGAACAGGTTTATGAGTAATCCAGGAAAGCAACACTGGGATGCAGTTAAGTGGATTCTCAGGTATTTGAANTGAGGCTGAGTATGTTGCAGTTACAGAAGCTAGCAAGGAGATGATATGGTTGAAATCATTTCTGGAGGAATTGGGTCAGAAGCTTGAAGATAGCACATTATACTGTGACAGTCAGAGTGCTATTCATTTAGCAAAAAATCCTGTTTATCATGCTAGGACAAAGCATATACAGGTTAGGTACCATTTCATCAGATCAATGCTGGAAGATGGAGTCTTGATGCTGGAGAAGATTCCTGGAAGTAAAAATCCAGCCGATATGCTCACGAAGACGGTAACCATTGACAAACTGAAGTTGTGTTCAACTTCAGTTGGACTGCAAGAATAAATGAGGAGATATGAGCTGCTGCACTGATGGTGTGAAGACATGATTGAAATCAAGTCTTCAAGTGGGAGAATTGTTAGGTTTGATTATTTAATAGGGTGGAGCCCACGTATTAAATAAAATAATATTAAAACATGTTTTCTCAATCCCACGTCGGTTTTGTTAAGAAAGTTGCTGGAGAGAATTAGTTATAAATAGAGCTCAATTTCTTCAGTTATTGTATCTCAAAATCAAAAGTTTTTTAGCTTTGATAAATAGAGAGTACATAGAAAAAAAGAGTGTATTTTTTTTCTTGAGTGCGGGAATTCTCTTTGTGTGAGTTAGAGAAATTATTTTCTCGTTATACTCAGGTTGAGAGTTTGAGAAATATTGAGTGTGTACACTTGTTGTAATATTTCTCCTGTTATAAAAGTTGCAGTGCTCCGTGGACGTAGCCTATATTGGGTGAACCACGTAAATCTTTTTGTTCTTGTTGATTATTTTATTCCGCAATTTTGGTACTATATTATCATCGTGATCGGCATCGCTTCGGAGGTGTAATTCTCCAACACCATGAACCCTGGAGATGATGGTATATCTCGGCGATACCTCCACCACCTCTGGGTGGCGGCCTCCCAAGAACAGAGGTTGCATCCCCGCGGAGAAAAGATGCTGGAGACAATGGACATTGCAGGACAAAGGGCTGTGTATGATGGGTTATGGAAGCCGCAGGCGCAAGAGTCGACGGAGGGGAGGCTGACGGTGGCGGATGTAAGGAAGATTCTCCTAATTTCAAAGCTGGAAAAGGTTAAATCGAGGCTGAGGAAGATTGAGAAAGGTCGCGTTTCTTACATGGAGTTCTTGAAGATATGTGTAAAAGAATGCTTGAACGTTGATCAAGGGTTGGAGTGGGCAAAAAATCTTGATGAATCAGGGAGTGTTGTTGTTATTGGAAACACAGTATATATTAAGAAATGGGTTAGTTTGCGTTATATTCCTCAAAAAATGAAATGTACGTCAACAAGACGTATCAAATAATATTTTAGCTAGAAAGATGCATGAGACTAAAATTCGAAACGCCTGCCCGGTTTTTGAAATGACAGCTTGTAGAAGCAATCCAGTGTCTAGTCCATTTTCCCTCAGCTGACAAATGCTGCACTGATCCAAGAACAAGAGAAATCCAAGAGACGGAGAAACAGAAGTTCAATCCTCCTTTACTCTTTTAACTGATGATTTTATCCGGATTTCGGAAACTGAAATAATTTTAAATTCAATAGAAATGGGCGTTTATTTATCAATATAATGATATTGGGTTGGGCCTTAGAAGGAGTATCCAAGTTCATACCATATGGGACCTGTATTGTAACAGGTTGCGAGTTGCGAGTTGCGCGTGGCTGTCGCGAATTCACCCTTATTCGTAATATTCACATAAATTCCCAACGGGAAAAAATAAAGAAAGAAAGAAAGAAAAACCAACAGTTCAATCCTCCTTTTACTGTTATTTGGTGTGAATATGCCGTTTGATATGAAATATATGAGTACACGTCATTGTCTCATAATAATTAGATTTAAAAATAATAATGTACGTTATCCTTATCTTTCAATTTTTTTACCAGTACCAAGTTTTAAAACGTCAGCATAATTTGCTGCCTTTATTGAGGCTAGCTCCACAATTTGTGATTGATTACTACACTTCCATGTTCTCCACATGCTCTTCGTCTCTAATTCCCACCCCACGCACGACACAAATCAATTAAATTCAAATGCAGTCTACAATATTTACATCAATTATCGAATTTCTTTAAGATTATTAATTTCAATTCCTACCAAAATATGAACTACGACTTCTTTTGACTTAATTCACAAGAGATATATTGATTATATACATCTTTAAAATTTAAAATAAACAACATAACTAGTTAATTCTTCATAATATTTTTGTGATTGCAAATATTCCAATCAATTTATAAGTCGCAATTTGCAAATCACCAATTAATTTATAGTTATTGTTTTTCAATCCATATATATATATATATACTGATGCATTAATTTCGAGACCAATGTAGAACATATTTTTTCCACATATATTAGTGGATTTCAACGAAAAATTTATCATTTATTTGGAGACGTCAATTAAATTTTAAGNCGTGTGTATAGTAACTAATATATATGAAAATTAGAGAGCACTCGAGTAGGTGATGGGGCATTAATTGTTACGGAATATAAGCAACTGCATTTATGTTGCTCGATCCAAAGAATATAAAAAAATACATGTAGTCGGGCTATGCTTCCAAGTAATTTACATTTTTGTTCTCCGAGAAATAGAAATTACGACAATAAAATGACATTTAAGTTAATATAAAAGAATGAAAAATCATAATTTGCGGTCATCATATAAGTCAATTTGCACTTTCAGTACACTAACTCATATTTTTTTGGTCATATTATTAGTCTATGTCGGCGTGTGCGGTTGCAAATAAGTATTTTCCGGTCATCGGCTAAGGTTCAGGAAAAAGAGAGATTGAGGTAACAAAAAATGTGAGTTAGTGACTACAAATCGATTACTGATATTGAAAATGTGGAAATTCCAAAACCGAAATGGTAATTTTCACCGTTAAAGGAGGAGGAAATATGATCCAATTTCATCATAAATAAATAAAAAAGTGAAAATATGGGTCCTATCCGCAATTACTGCCTCCTCAAATCATTATTAGTGATGAAAGTGAAGCTAATTAATGGCTCCAAGAAAACTGTCGCAATACACGACAATGTATATTTCACGTCAGTTGCGTAACAAAATGATCCATCTAAATGAAAATACTGAAATCTCATTTTGAGTTATATTTATGATTTACTTTTATATCGAACAAATTATGCAGTCGAAAAAGGCAGTTTGATGTGTATTTTCATCGTTTAATTAAGTGACGATTTCAACATTATTAAAGAAATCTAGAAAAATTTTCCCCAATACAATAAACTAGCATTTAGTATATTACATAAATAAAGTTGAAATATTCTATGTCGAATTCATAATGACACAATTGTCACGCAATAATATCCGGATTGCTTATATGTTTGGATCAGTTATACGTAGATCCACATTTTCAAACCCGACCTCTTGGAATTTTGTGGTTTTGATTTGAAACTAATTAAATTTTTTTATATAAAACATTTTTACTAACTTGGTAGCTGCAAGAATTGCCCATTTATATGAGAATTTGGCATTTGTGCAGGAGCCGAAACTATGCTACTGAGTTCAAAAATCTTGATTTTTATCACAATTTCCATTGGAGCAACAAATGCTAAAAATCTACATTTTAGAGAAGCACCCAAGTTTTACAACTCACCCCACTGCCCTTCCATCACTCTTCCGACGGCCGCCGGAAATACCCTCAGTCTTTGTTTCAACACTACAGCTATACATGTAGCAATGACTCTTGATTCAGTTTATCTCCGGGGCTCGATGGCCGCCATTTTATCCGTCCTCCAGCACTCCTCCTGCCCGGAAAACGTAGTCTTCCACTTCATAGCCGCCTCCTCCACCAACGTATCCGACCTCCGCAGCAAAATCACAAGCTCATTCCCTTATCTGGTGTTCAGGATTTACCCTTTCGACGACTCCACCGCTGCTGGATTAATCTCAAACGCCATCCGTGAAGCTCTCGACTGCCCGCTCAACTACGCCCGCAATTACCTTGCAAATCTCCTCCCCACATGCGTTCAGAAGATAGTGTACCTCGACTCCGACGTCGTACTGGTCGACGACATAGGGAAACTCGCCGCCACCCCGCTAATCAATGATGCAGTCTTGGCGGCGCCGGAATACTGCAACGCCAACTTCACCTCCTACTTCACACCGACATTCTGGTCGAACCCTTCGCTTTCCTTGACTTTTGCCAACAGAAAACCCTGTTACTTCAACACTGGTGTCATGGTTATCGATCTTGAAAGATGGCGAGCTGGAGATTACACAACGAAGATTGTGGAATGGATGGAGCTGCAGAAGAGGATAAGGATCTACGAGCTTGGTTCTTTACCGCCGTTTTTGCTGGTTTTTGCCGGGAATATAGCCCCGGTGGATCATCGATGGAATCAACATGGGCTCGGAGGAGATAACTTCTTGGGGCTTTGCCGGGATCTGCATCCTGGTCCGGTGAGCTTATTGCATTGGAGTGGAAAGGGGAAACCGTGGGCAAGACTCGACGCCGGCCGGCCTTGCCCCCTGGATGCGTTGTGGGCACCTTATGATTTGTTACGATCGCCATGTTTTCTTGAATCTTGAGGTATCATTTATGGCTTTCATTATTAATTCTCGCATTAACTGATCAGTCCTATATACTTCAGTAGTTCTGAAATAGGCATGCCGATGAGTTCAGTTTATTAGCTATTAATTACATTTTTTTTTCATTAGTATTAATTGATGAATTACTTTTCAGGGTTTTTTGCCGAGGAGCCTTCAAAATACACATGCAAATCGATAGCATAAGAGAGACAAGTGATCGAAGTTTGAGATCCTACTCAATTGTGCATGTACGTAAAATTATATATGTAAATAATCTATATATATGCTCCCAGCTCTATAGATCATAAATAAACCAAACATATCGAATGTGTAAGAATTAATTTACAGTATTCGAAATAGAATTAAACGTTGTTGATTCGAGAATATATTTTATATATGATTGCCTACGAAAAACTTTCATAAATTGGTTATTACATTAAGTTTGAATGAGAATCATATATAAAAGCATCTTACACTAATCACTTGTAAACATGATTCCTAAAGTAGAGAACCATGCATCAAAAGCCTTTAATTTATGGCTCTTTTTACCACCAACGGCGGATACATTTTTGTTCCGAGTTCGGCTCTACACATTTCTTTTGAAATTACTCTTCTGTACGTTTGATGTCATGTATTTCAACAATTTTTTTTTTCATTTAATTTAGAATTTAAGTTGCTAAGCTATTGCTATTTTATTTTCTGTATTCTATATCAAACATTTTAACGAAATTATCGTTTCGTGTTATGATCGTATGACTCATGCACAGGGTATAATCGAATCGAGCTACTCGCTAGCAACTCGGCTCAATTTCCATATACGTAAATGTCATGTTTAATTCCAGCTCGTGCATCAGTGTGTAGTATGTATGGCTAAAGTTAGAGGCTCTCATGTTTCACTGTAAGAACCAAGAAATCCTATTTCAGTATATTACGAAAAAGAAACATAAATTGATGAACACGAGTAAAGTAAGATAATATTAGTCAACAGAGAAAAGATTTGTCGGTAAAATCAATCAAAGATAGTTTGTTTCAATTTCTGATATTTTAAAATCCAAGAGACAAGCTAGTCTTTTGTGGTCAACAAATAACGACCTTACGAGAGAAAATAAGGGGATATCATCAATAAATAAATAAATGGTAAAAATTTATGAATAAAGCTGATTAATTTATAGCTTTTAAATCGTAGAAAGAAAGGGAAGAGTGTCGGTAAGCAGAAAGAAGCACGTGGATGGGTTAGGCCGACTGAAAATCAAACGGAGTTTGACGTGTATGACGTCACTAATTTGATTGCCTTTTCTTTTACTAGTTAATTTATTTAATTATAACATCCAATTGACGTCCGTAACCAGCTAGCTAGCTTTAAATGTTGGAGACATTCGTTTCCGTACTAAATAAACAATTTTGATATTTAATTAGTAAAGGATATAATCGTAGCATGAAAAATATATAAATTTCTTCTTCTTCATTTTTTTCCCTGACAGTAGGCAACGCATGCATCAGTTTTCATTTTCTACAGCAAGAAAGTATTTTTGGCGGAAGTCGTAAACTTGGAATACAAAATTGAGGTCGTCAACACTAATCTGATTGAACAAAGATCCTCCAGCATTCACTTCTTTTCGCCTTTTTAAAGGATTTCCCCTTACTCGGACCCAAATATTTGTTCATATCTTCTTCACCATCATCTTCACCGCCCTTTCGTCGCTTCTTGCCCCCACTTTCTTTGATTTTCTGTAGAATGAAAACCAGACGACGAAACCATATATATACTCTTATATCAGTTTCTGAGGAACTCACGAAAAACATTAAATAACACGATTAAAAGACGTTCAAATATCAATCAATAATGTACCATTTGGGATATTCTTTTGGCCTCTGTGACACGTTCCAACAGCAATAAAACCTCATCTTCTTGGGCGGGGTACTGAGGTAGCTTTTTACCTGAAGAGAAATAAATGTTAGCACAGAATTATTTTCTTCAGTTTCAAACAAGACTTCTTACCGATGAGCTTCTCTATCTGCAAGTACCACTCCAACTCGTACTGGTTCACAATTGCTATGGCAACCCCAGAGCGTCCAGCCCGAGCGGTTCTTCCCACACGATGTATATAATCCTACCGGTATTTCATGAAATAAATGAGTACTACATTTAATGATGGAAACACGAGCTATTAGAAACAAGAAACAAGAAACAAAAACACTAGGAACTAGGCAAGCCAATATCTCGGCAAAGTTGAAAAGAAATAATAGAATTAGTTAACTAGTAAACAAGAAGGGTTCAAAAAGTGAGAAGCTGGCAAGGAAAAAAACTATGAAGGGGATTCTAAAGTGAAAACGAACTACATTATTAAAGTGTTCCATATCAAATGCACTACTAAAAAATAGCATTTGTCGCAATAATTGAGTTCTGATAGCCTCAATTTTTATGGCAAGAACGAAGAAAAAATTAATGAAATTGTAGGACCATTAGCATCAAAGATGCAGGAATATCTGCTCCTTACTGCTCATCATATGCGCATTAGAAATTAGTTTTTCTTCTCTTTGTGATTCATACAACACAATCCTTCTCCAGTTAATATTTCTTCGTATTTAAATATCCATATATGAGCGCGTGCACAGATAGGAGGAAAACTGAATTGAGATTGATGACCGGAAATTCAAAACAGATCTTCAAAGTAGGAAATGGGAAGAAAGGATTAGGTAACAATACTCAGTTAAAGGACATATGCGTCCAAACTCTGAGTAGGAATTTGGAATAAATAATTGTATAACATCAAATATGTTTTCACCTTTGAGTTTGTGGGAATGTCATAATTGATAACCATGTCAACTGATGGAATATCAAGTCCTCTACTGGCAACATCAGTGCAGATAAGAATATTACATTCTCCGGCTTTGAATTGGTTTAAAGCTCCAAGTCTTTTTGTCTGACGAAAAACAAATCATATGGAGAAAATTAAATTCATGGACCACTATAATTGGAAGGTTAAATCATAAAGACAGCCATAAGACATGTTACGACACAGAATATATAGCAGTACCTGGCTCATATGACCATTGATTGGAATGGCTCTGAAGCCAAGGTTCCGAAGAATATATGCCAAAAGAGTGGTTGCATCACATGTTCGGGTGAAAACCATAGATGTGCTTCCTGACATCTCAGTCAGAATATATACAAGATAACAATCCTGGGGAAAAGCCAAAAAATGGAAGGTAAAAAGAAGAAAGATGCATGACAGAAAAAAATCTCAGCAAAGTTTGCATCGTTTTCCCTCTTCACAGATTATAATATCATTAGCAACTCTACTTTTTCCTTTTAGCACCGGGGAGTGAAAAGGACACCCATAGGAGCTACTTAAACCGTTCCTTGTCTATCCAAATCACAATCTAAATTATCTACCTAGACTGAAATCACCAAAGCTCCAAGAGCCAGGTTTCATAGATTATAATATCATTAGCAACTCCATTTTTTCCTTTTAGCACCGGGGAGTGAAAAGGACACCCATAGGAACTACTTAAACCGTTCCTTTTCCATCCTAAACACAATCTGAATTTTCTATCTAGACTGCCATCACCATAGCTCCAAGAGCCAGGTTTACATTGCCAAAATCAAATACAAATGCATCGTTTGCTTACTATGATGCAAAGAACATTAAGCTACTCAATGTATGTACAGACTACAAACCTTGTACTTTGCAGGAACAAAACAATATTGTTGCTTCAGCGTATCGACAGTGGAATATTTTGATGCGACTTCGATCTGAAATGGAAATTAGAAAGTAAGAGAAGTTGACAAATACAAATATTAAAACGAAACAAACACAGCTAGCATTGAACTACCTTGACAGGATTTTTGAGACAAGCCCTCTGCAGCTTTTTTACCTGTTATGTTGACAACAGAACTAGTTACATAATTCAATCAGATTTCCTCAACATCAATAATCCTTGATAATGACCTCCCAAAATATAGATGAGTGATGCCATTTACTTGACAAATACTACAGCTGCATGCTATATTATTTAGCACACAAGTTTCAAGTACAATTGGTACTGGTAACCAATCTTGACAGTGGTGCACGAGTGAACCTAAGGGTGATGATGTTATTTTCTTATTAGAAACAATTAACATCGAAGATCGTTTAAATTGAGATATAAAAGTAAAATAAGATGACTATAATCTGCTGCGTGATTGCAAAAGCCAGAAAAGTAAGATAAAAAGCTAATTTGATTAAAAAAACACCGACTTCAAAATAATCATAGCATCAGTGTTTGAACGCAAATATATACAGCACATAAAAGGTGTTGCATGCTGATGCTACGAAATATTACAACTGAAATTATGTAACCCACCCCAACATATTTGCGCTTTTCTTTTCTTCAAATAAACAAGAATTTAAATAATCAGTGGAAGGGAGATTCTGTTGAAACAGAAATAATTGTAAAAGATAATTGAAATGAGCAATACTGTAACTGCAACCAAAGAACTGAAGCTAGTAGCAGTAAATGGTAATATCATTTGAAAAGGACTAAAAAAAATTTGATTTTTAAACATTTACAAATAAAAACTTCTTCTTTGCATACCTTTTTAGTCATGGTTGCAGAAAATAAAAATGTTCTTCTCTCACGAGGAATAACGTTCAAGATCTCGTCAAGGGATTTCTCAAAATCTTCATTTAGCAATCTATCAGCCTCATCTAGTACCTGCAAAAACACCGGGATTCAAGCTAAGTCACCAAATTTTACATGTAATTAATGATACAACAAGCTCCAACTTCATCACATGATTCACATCATTTCTCTTATATTTTATAACAAAATGAACTTGGTGCTAAGCATGCCAAAGATAAAATAACAACATTCGTATTTCAATTAACTGCCTTTTGAATTATCTCTTCAAGGATCTTGGCAGCATCAGAGTTAGAAAGAGGAAGCTCGAATGTTCTAGCTTGCACATTATTAGAGTCTAATCTGACTATTTTCGCGGTCTCTCTATCTAGACTCACAAATGCAGATTTTTGCACATAGTAAAGATAATGACACAAACATGCATTAATTGAAAAAAATAATGCTCCAACTCAGCAAAATAAACTCTTACCAAGTACTTTAATGTACGTAAAGAGAAACCTTTCGTGTTCGAAAGATGATCAACTAACCGCCCAGGGGTCGCCACCTACAACATAAGGCAATGGAAAAAAATGACCATTTTAAGATAACACGTAATGATTGTGGCAAGGAAAGAAATAAATTCTTCATAAAAGATAAAACGGGAGAGATGTGTTTCTGGAAGAATATGAAACTTCAATGAAACACGCAGAAACTTCAACGTAACATGCAGGCCAAATGGAGGGGAACTAAAAGTCATTCTGTAATAAGATAAACATTTTGCTGGGTTGATATTCGAAGTCATCCTATATCACATTTCATCTTTAAAAGTGGTCATCGCTGGAGCTTATGAAGACAGCACTTTCAACTATTGAAAGGGTTCAAGATACCTCAAGAGGCCAGAGCTTCACGCCAATATAATTTAATTTATTTAGTTCAATTTAAACACAAGCAGGTGGAGTAATAAAGGAACATACCCTTCTCCGCTATATAGGGCGCGTGTAGAATTTGGAACAGGTGATAAACCCAACTTCAGAGTAATGAGAAAATCAGGTTCAAATTTGGCCTGAAGCCCTACACAAACCCCCCAATTTTTCATTAAAAAAGAGTGATTCTTTTATTTAACCTCAAAGTTCATCCACAATAACCAACCCATAAACCTACTTCGTAACCTCCTGTAGCTGAACACCACAATGCATACGAGAGAAAATCAATCATGATTAGTTAACAGTGTCACTAAAAACAAAAACTCACCACAATATGCGGCCGCTTTCCAAGGGCAATGCTCTGCTGCACTAGATCAACCCCTCCTACAAGCTACGAAAATTCCCAGCAAATCAAATCAATAAAAACGAAGATGCCCAAAAGCAAATATTTCAAAAAATGAAAAAAAAAAAAGTTCCTTTGCCTATATATATGTTTACCACTGCACACTTAACACCAAAACCCGACCCCAAAGCTTCGAACTGCTCAGAAATTTGAATCGCAAGTTCACGTGTGGGCGAGAGGACACAAGCAAAGAAGGCCTGAGGATTTTCAAGAAGCGACTGCAGAATCGGAACAGCAAAGGCTCCAGTTTTTCCCGACCCAGTTTGAGCAAGCCCGATTATATCCTTCCCTTCTAGAGAAAAGGGTATAGCCTCTATCTGAATTTTGGTCGGATTTTTCCAACCAAGATTATCACACGCCTCGACCAATTGCTCGTTCACCCCCAAGTCTTTGAATGACTTCTCTTCTCGCACTTCCTCCATTGCAAGAAAGGTTTAGCTGTTTGCGTGAGGGGAAGGAAGAATTGTAAGCCTCACGCAAATGGGAATGCTAATCGATGAACTTTCGAAGAGGCAACAGTGTTTCGAATGAACACCGCAGCTCTTCTCTTGAGAGGTGGCGCCTACAGGGAATGTAAAATTAGGGTGACATATCAAAGAGAGAAATCAATTAAACATTTTGATAAATAATACTAAAACTATAATTAAATTATATTTTTAAACTTTATTTATATACAAAGGCTAGGGGATGAAAATAATAAGATTGAGCTGGACCGCTCACCTAAAAAAAATTGGGGGCCTTAGACTGCTGAAGATTTTATATAATTTTTTTATTATATATAAAAATATTATATATGAATTGACATATATAAAATTTTAAAAAAAAACTCAATGAATCAACTCTCTAAGCATAATCATCATGATTCATGGATGAATCTATGTATAATAGAAACATAATAAAAATCATCAAAATCAAAGAAAAGTAAATAATTGATTTTGTCGCTAAACAAATGTAAGAAAATAAATACAAATTATAATTAAATAATATCATATGCAAGTAATAATTATGATCGAACTGAGTAAAATTCAATCAAGAGGGTTTTCTTTACCTAAATAAAGGAGGAACAAAAATACAAAAAACAGTTTTTGATGTTTATATATATATATATAGATATTTTTAGAAAAAAGAAATATTTCAAATCTCAGAATTTCAAATACTATTCTTCATACGGTACTGTTCCACTGGTTATTAGATCAAATGATATTTGATTTGCCTTAACAAGTTGAATGATCTTCCGTTATCTAACAGACCTCGATGGTAAAAATTAAGGATAATGAGGACAAATACTTGTGCTTTAGGACTTGTCCAAATTAGAAAAGATACATTTGAGTGCATACTAAAAAAACCAACGAACATCTTGTTAAAAGGACATAAGATCTGCCTTTTGTTTCCGCTATGAAACATGGCTTCAAACATTTGCCAAATTCTCATCTTTCTGTTGCTAATATGCCTCCCTTCAACCAAATCCATAGATTTCAACTATCCAGCAGTCTTCAACTTTGGGGACTCCAATTCCGACACGGGAGGACTCGTTTCTGGCCTTGGTGAGAGCCTTGATCATCCCAATGGCCAGACTTACTTTAAGAAACCATCTGGGAGGCTCTGCGATGGCCATCTGATCATCGATTTTCTAAGTATTGAAAAGTAAATACTGCACATTTTTAACTATTTTCCTCTATTTTTTCCTGATGAACATGACTTTTATATATATTTTTATACGATGTAACAGTGGATGCCATGGACTTGCCGTTTCTAAATTCATATTTGGATGCGATTGGGGCGCCCGGTTTCAGAACCGGATGCAACTTTGCAGCTGCAGGCTCGACTGTACTTCCAGCCACTGCATCATCCGTTAGCCCATTTTCATTTGGAATTCAAGTGGCTCAGTTTTTCAGATTGAAGGCAAAAGTTCAAGATCTACGGGCTAAATGTGAACACATCCGTATTCTTACATTGGTTTTTCACCTTAAATCATTAGATAAGTGTATAACATTAACCAATTTTATTAGCAAGGAAATTTGACAAATACATTCCAGCACAAGATTCATTTCAAAAAGCACTCTACATGTTTGACATAGGCCAGAATGATATAGCTGGTGCCTTCTATTCTAAGACATTGGATCAAATTCTTGCTTCAATTCCCATAATTTTATCCCAATTTGAAGATGTTATTGAGGTTAGTAATTGGAAGACACACAATGTCATCTACCTCACCGCCTGAAAACTATTCACAGAAGATATACTCATATTTTACAAAATTATGTGTACTATACAGATCAATGATTTTCTAGACTGAAGATAACTATTTGAAATTTTCATATCCATCGTATTTTTCTGTCCCTGCAGAAATTATACGAATAAGGGGCGAGAAATTTTTGGATCCATAACACAGGTCCCCTAGGTTGCCTGCCTCGAAATATTGCAAAATTTGGCGCTGATACATCTAGGCTGGATGAGCTCGGGTGTGTCAGCTCTCACAACCAAGCTTCCAGACTTCTCAACCTGCAACTTCATGCTCTCTGTATAAAGTTGCAATCCCAATATCCCGATTCAAATGTCACTCATGTCGAAATTTTCACAATCAAGTCCAATCTTATAGCAAACTATTCCCGTTATGGTTAGCATTCACATATAATATCCCTATTGTGAAAAAAACATTTATGAAGAAAATTCCATTGCATATCAACTCACAGGCTTTGAGCAGCCATTAATGGCATGCTGTGGATATGGAGGTCCTCCATTGAATTACGACAGTCACATCTCCTGTGGTCAAACTAAACTCTTGAATGGAAGTTCGGTAACAGCCAAAGGTTGCAGTGACAGTACAGAATATGTGAACTGGGATGGTATTCATTACACTGAGGCTGCAAATCAGTATGTGGTGTCGCAGATTCCGACAGGAAAATACTCGGATCCTTCATTTTCTGATAAGATACCTTTTCTTCTAAAGCTAAAATTTTAAAGACTGGTCATTATTTTATACTGATCATATTTGTTCATACATTCAGTATATAATGTTCAGTTATTGGATTTGATTTAAGTACTGGTCTTACTTTGTGGTACTACAAATTTATAATCTAATTAAGGCTTGCTGATGATTTTTTGTTCTTTAGAAAATTTATAATGAACAGGAATCGGTACCGGCATATTATCAACAACCAACGCTAAAATGTGATAACACAAAGAAGAATGAGGAAGCTGGAAACAGAAGTTTACAGCATAAAATTTTTATTCATGGGGTTTGGTTTGGTTATACGGATCAACGAAACTATTTAAGTTTGTAACAGTAGACATACATTGAAAAGAGCACACATTGCAATCTCTGGCATCTGGAAAGGTCATCAACTGCAGCAACTGACTTTGGCGCCACCATATAATGCTTCGTTCTACTTGTCCTCTACAACTAGGACTGCAAATTTTTTACCAGAATTGGCATCAGAAAATTCTACATTTTTTTAAGAATGAACAGGTTCTGTCAAACATTTGGAGCCAATTCTTGAATAGAAAAGAGAATAAACATTCACTCAGGCATTTTCAAACTACGGAGAGTACAAAGAAATGGACGAAGCCTTGGATACATGATGAGAAAATAGAAAAAATAAAAGTTAGGAAAAAATACGATTTAGATTGAAAATGAAGAATACATAATAGCTGGAAGATTCGGGATTCTCTGGGATCAAGATTAGAACCACCAACCACCTGGATAAAACAGTTGACTAGTAACAAAACACAACTATGCCTTTGTTGTTGCCTTTCTCAACAATCGGATACCAGTGTACTCAAATACACCAGCTTTTCTCTTTAGCAAAAGAACATGTAAAAGTCAGAATAAGTGATCTTCCCCACCTCAATAGCGCACACAAAAAAAAATGCATTATTTGCATCATGAATAGACTCCATTTTTGTTTCTTTCCATTGTCACTCCAACTAACAATTCTTTGCTCCTAATTTCACAGTTTCCCTCAACCAAAGCCAACGAATTATTCTTTGCATTATTTTAAAATCAGGGTGGAGTAACTAAATACAGTTCATTCCCCAGGGAGTGTAACCCGTGTAGCTTTTCACATGAGAAATGGTAACTATCCCTTGTATGAAAGAATTTATTTTTATCACTAGATATTTAAAACAATAGATTTGGCCCTCAAAACATCAAATTCTGAAGCCAATGCGAGTCAGGTAAGACAAGGCAATTAAAGTTGAGGGCTAAGGAAATGAAGATTGCTGCTAATCACTGGTGCACACTGGGATATAAAACCAACTTGTGTGCTTGTTAGAAGATTGTTTAATCGATTGCTAATTCTTTTTATTGAGCGAGCAGCATAAGGGCTTGAGCCCAGAAGTTAATTTTGGTTGGTTCGAGGGAAAAAGAGGAGTCTTGAAAAGAGGGCAGAAGGAATGATTAGAGAGAGTGGTTTCCATGGGAGATTATCAGAATTGGGTTGTTCGATTTCTGGGTGTCACGTGTTTAGTTCTCATATATTCTATTGGGTTTGGATTCTTGGCTGTATTTTAGAGGCGGACAATTTTGGCCAGGCGATCTTTGGAGTTTACTGGCTTTTCTTGTTCTTGAATATGTTGGAATTGCTCGAGAACCCCAATTTCTTGAATTTCGCGTCTGTGTATAGGAAAAATTACTCTCCCGAACTACAAACTGAATAACAGACCCACAACAAATCAAGTGGAAACGGGTTTCTGCCACTGATGGAAGAGATGTAAGAGCTGAGATCAAAGAACTTAAGAACGTTGACTCGTAGTGAAGCATCCTCTTGGTTATATTGTTGATATCAAACTGAAGTTGCCTGAGGCTAGTTGAAAAGTGGGATGCTTGGTGAAAGAATCAGCAAATAGTTTAGCAATGGCTGAGGTGGTTTCAACTCTGATGAAAGTGCGTAAGATGTCGAAAATTCTGAATCATTTTCCATTCGTTTGGACGCGCCATATGCACGACGCGCGTAACATAGTTACACCATTTATCATCAATTCTCTGCAATAGAACATAATGCTTCGTGTACAATGAAACTTGCAAATATAATATCATGCCATTCTCAGCGGAAATTTTAAAAATGAAATAAATGGTAGATAACATGAAAAACAAGCATATATTTTATTCATCATAAACAATTTTTTTGTCAGATCATAAACAATTTTTTTGTGTGTACCTATCAACTTGTATTTTAACACAACGTGTGAGGCTCACAGTCAACATTACACTGTATTGGCGCAACTTATTTTTATCATTACTCATTAGTAACATCTTTCTTTACTTTCTTGAATTTTACTGTTATGATCCTATGAAGCTAATACTAAAATCCCAGAACACTAACATGGAAAACTTCCTGTGAGCCTAATATGATCGAGAGTCCTCTTTAGATCGAACTCGAGCACGGACTTGTTGCCTTGCCTGAAACCATCTCCATATGCAGCTGAAGTGTCTGATTCAATCTGGTGCTTGAAAAATTCACCAAGTTTTTTCTCAAATTGGGATCGTTTGCCCTTCTTTGAAGAGCTAGATGATGACAAGGGCGACGAGGAAGAGGAGGAAGCACCAGACGAAGATGAAGTGGAAGCCATGTCACTACCAGAACCAGCAACAATTTCTGAATCCAACCACATATGGGCTAGCACTTGGCAAATACCTTCTTCCACATCCGGGCTTAGATTTGGGTAACCTGAACAGAAAATTAGTTCATATTTTAAATTCGACCAGGTGAATCAAAATGAATTGCCAGAGACATGGTGGGATCAAGAAGAAAACAAATCACCTTTAAGTCGCAGCCATGCGTGCATCATCTCATGGGCAAGAATTGATCCGGTCAACAATCTGGATTAACAGTATCTTATAAATGTTCCATTAATCCAAACCACCAAGAATAGGTATGTCGAACCTCAGGAGACATATCTTACCGAGGAAGACCATATAGGATGAGAATTGCTGTCACTTCACAGCGACGAACGAGCCTGTAAGGTTCGGTAAACATGTCTATTATTCGATGGCCACCAATTCTCGGTCGCCTCAAAATCTGAAATCATAGTAAACTATCATCATAAATTTAATCTCACTAATCAGTCATACTTAGGAAGAATGATTTTCAAAGATGTTCATACTGTGCTAATGGTTTGTTCTTCCGACAAGCAAAGACCTCTTGTCTCAGGCATGTGGTGATGACCATGGCCGCACAACAAATTTTAAAAAACTCAGCAAATCTTCGTAAGAAGTGTTAAACTTCATCAATTCTTCAGTATCCAATAAGAAAAAAACCTACATTTTTTTCTCCTTCCATGGCTTCATTTAGTGCCTGTCTCTCAACCAAGAGTAAAGGAATTTGCTGCTCCACCTTCATATTTAAACCTTCGTAAAATTCTTGTATTTCAAGATAAAGTGGTTGACACTCATGTGTATCCATTATCGAAGAGTCCAAACACTCCAGACAGAGCTTCCTTCCATCGTCAAGAATCAAATATCTGGCATCTACTGGCTGCATAGAGAGAGTTTTGCATTAATCGAGTGTATTAAGAATGAGCATGATCGTAGCGTGTATTATGTCAAATTCACAAAGATGAAAGATCATAGCCCATATTATGTTGAGTTTATGGAGATTGCTTCCCATTGTACTTTCTTCTTCTTTCATGTTTTCACGAGTAATGTGTTGCCCCTTACCTACATTTTTTTTGAGATGTAAATACAATTTTATGGACACCTTACCTCCATTCTTTCGCAGCTACAACAGCGAGGCGTTCCATCATTCTCATGTGAAGGGCAATACTTCTGATGCCAGAAAGGATGTGCTCTATACTCAATAAGGCCAGCCACATTAGTTGGGATCTGTATCAGAAATGAAAGAATTTATGAGATACATGAAGGGATTCATAATCATCTTAGTGGCTTGGAAAATTGCTAATATGTACATTGAACACTTCCAAAATAAAGGTTAAGACACTTACAAATTTTTTACAAACATCGCACTTGGGGTGATGCAGGTCCTTGTAGCAGGATTTATGGTAAGGGCGATTGCTAAACATTGAAAACTGAAAGAGAATTTACTTCAGAGTTCAAAGATATAAAAGCAATATCAAAAGGAACATCTAGTTATGATCTCAAAACCAAAATCAGAAGACTAGATTGAGAATTAGTTCAACACCTCATAATCGGATATTGGCTGATTACAAGCATTGCAACAAAAACAATCAGGATGCCAAACAGCCCCCATGCAACTCAAATATCTTCCATGGCCAATTTCACTGTTACAACCAGCACAGATTCTACCAATACAAACTGTCAGTTCCAGATGAAATAGGAAGCAACTATTTCACGGAGGAAATTGCAGCATGGAAATGCAATTTTCTTGCACTGGTTTAGTTACTTGCATTTCTATTTCCTCCATTATCGATCTACTTAGAATTTGACTTAGGGAACCAATAGAAGGCCGAAAATAATTTTTTTCATAACTTTTATGTACTCTTTCTAAGCTGCAGGTTTCACTCCCTTCCCCACAAAAACAAATCCCGTTCAATCACCCTACTTCACCCCATCCAGTCCCACACCCTCTACAGGATTTCTGGATTTACCCTTGGTTACACTAATGGACATATACTCACATCGTGTAAACACAAATCTATAGAGAGGCCTAAAAAATGCCCACGAGGAGAGTGCTTACCTGTATCCTGGAAGATAGAGGAATGGATTAGGCGGAAAGAAACTTTCATCATTATATCGAGGTGATCGAGGAGGAAGCAGCCGAGGAGGTGATCGAGGTGGAGGTGCTCGTGGAGGTGATGCAAGTGGAGGTGATTGAGGAGGCGATTCTTCATTCAAACTTTCTTGAAGAGCCCTAGCAAACTGTTCATCTTCTTCCAAGTGAGACTCGATGTCTATTAACCAGAACATTAAAAAATAGCAAGTTACTATAATTGCAAGCATCAATAACTTTCCAGAGCCTGGGCAACATTTCTCCGTGCCAAAATACATTAGACTTTTATACGTCCTAGAGCTAATAAAAAAGATTGGAATATCATGTTGAGACACCACCAAACAAAAGATGGTGATCACAACATACTAAAGACCTCTCGAACGGATGTTAAATTCACAATTACACTTTAGTAGCTTCTTGGCTTACCTATTACTTTTTTCCCCTTTTCATCCTCAGCAATGGAAAGGGCAATTGCTCGATCAATGTCTTCCTTTTCGAAATCTGACCAAGCTTCCTATAGATAATAAGATTAAAAATGACACTTGACATCATCAGATACTGAAAATATCTCACACAAATGCAGAAGAAAACAAAACAGTAAAGCTCATAAACTAGCAGAAAAACAATCACCGTTGAAGTAGGAGGTCCTTCCCAAATTGTATCATCTTCGTATTTCCCATGATATTGCCCTTTCGATATGTTGTGGCTGGAACCTCTGAAAATCTTGGTTAGCCACCCCATAATGCAATTTCCTAACAAACTCTGGGATGGCACTTATATCCACCAGACTGAGAATGGCGAAAAAACAAAGAAAAAAGAGCCCAAATTTAATTTTGATATTTTCAAAATAACGGAAATTAATATGAAGTTTTTCAGTCAATATCTCAAAATCCAATGTTCAAATTCAAAGATTTTTAGAGAGCAAAAAGTAATCTTAATGAACAATGATTCTGCAGCAGGAATCCCAGTTCAAATAAAAATATCAATATTAATCTCATCCATCAAGAAAGTAACTCATCCACCAAATTTCATGGCTGTTCAATGATACAGAAACAATAGACTGTAAGTTGATGTATTTGATCATCCAATTGTGAAGATTTGTTCTTCGAGACTGAAGGTTCTTTCAGATATTTGGGTAAAGGGAAGTTTCTTGTCCACAACACCAAGAACCAAAATAGGGAAAACAACAGAATGAAGTAAATGAAATTAAATTGTGTCAGAAGATTTTACCTCAAATAGTTGAAGAATCTGCAAATTTTCAAGGAATCTGATAAACCCCAGATCAGATAAAGAATCCAATTCACCGATTGAAACCATAGTCACCACTAACAACTAGAGTGATGACACCAAAGAAATCCCATCCACCACATCTCTCTACACACCTAAAAAATCAACCCACGTGAGAACAATAAACGAAAACAGAAACAGATCCAATCAGTCTATGCTCATTGCTCGGTTGACTAAAATGAGGGGAAAAATGTTTTTCCTGGTTTAAAAGAAAAAACAAAAGTGGAAAAGTCCTACTTCTATTCTGAGGCAATACAAGCCAAAAGATGCACACTTTATTTCCGACCACTGTTAAAGAGGAAGTGATGAAAGGATTACAAATATCTGCTGTTGAAATTTTTATGATGATCCAAATGGGCTTTCAGTTTCAAAATTTTGTGCATTTTTCTGACGTGGGGTCATTTGCTTGTAGACTTTTTTCTTCCATCATTAGCACGCTAAATGCCAACACCCATGACTACTAAACTTTTCATTTGATCTTTGCCCACACGTTCACATCTCCTTTTTTTTCTTGAATGAACGAGTGAGTGAAACGAAATCAAATCAAGTAATTGGTTCTTTAAAGCAAAGATTGAAGGTTCTGAATTTTAATTTAATTGTTTGATATCAATGATTCTCACTCAATTTTTCTTTCTCCGTCGAATTTTGGTTTGAAAAAAATAATAGAAATATATTTATAGAAAAAGTTATTGGAAATGAAGCAATGATGTTTGATTTTATTTTAGATGTAAAAGATCAAACATTCCTCTTAAGGTTAAGAATTCCAATGAAGTTTATACTAATTAATTGTTTTAGTGAGATTCAAGAAATGAAAATTATACTAATTTATTGTTTGAGTGAGATTCAAGAAATCAAACTCGAAAATACGACGGTGATATAAAAAAACGATGTGCTAAACAAATAATATTACCCTAAATATGAGTCTTGGTAATCAATTAATAATATTTTCACTGTTCCACACTCCTAAAAAGAAATCTTTATGAGTAATCGTCTGCGTACAAAAAAAAAATTAAAGCACAGAAATACCCAACGAAAGTTAACAAATATATATTATATATAGCATAAATTTATATATCTTCTTGTGCATTAGGGATATGATTAAATAAAATAAAGAACAAATTCTGAAGAGGCAACACTTTTTTTTTATTAATAATAAGTGAAGCGAAAGATTATACAGTTTAATTTAATAAAACCATTTAGTAGTTAGATAGATAGTATGAGTGATGAGCCCACAAATTAATTTTCTATAAATTATAATGCGTGAATGAGGAAAATTATGTTTCATCAATAATATTAATTAAAATTAAACACTTTAAAATAAGTAGCTGTTGTTATATTGGTATAAAAAAAAATTTAAAAAAATCCATAAATGTCCTAAATATATTACGAATTTAATTTCACATTCCCTTACTTATTATTCAATTTTCCATCTAAAATAAATTATCACACTTCTTTTTAATTTCTCATCCAAGTAAAAATAACTACCACCTCAAACACATATATCTTATGTTAATCGTTAATTTTTACACATACAAAGAGTGTATTTCAGAAAACAGTAGTATATAATTAAAACGAAAAACAGTAGTATATAATTAATTTTCATTTACATCATTTTTTGACCAGTGAAATATTATATAGTATACTAGGTAATATGACATGGAAGGTAAATCTTAATTTATAATAACTTGTGTAAGTTTGCTTTCATTTGTCGCGAATAATTCAATTATGTTGGTCAAAGAGAGAAGGGAAAAAAAAAAATACCTAGTATTATATGGGCCAAGCAATTCGGCTCAAAAACCTGACCTCTCTTCCAAATACACAGCAGATTGGATTGGGCTCGTGGAGGCCCAAGTTTTATGGATCATAATTGGAACCCGAATTATGGTGACGTGATGGGGTGCTAGAATAGAATAGATTCCTGGTGGTTCTACAATTGGATCAAACTAAATGAATAAATACACAGTTTAATTTGAATGACTGGATGTTGAAGATTGTACAATACATGGAAGATAAATATATTAAGATTAAGACTTGGACCTAACTCAATCCTAAAAGTTAGTTAAAAAATGGAGACCTGTCAAAGTCAATATACACAACTCAATTCAACCGATATGAGATATTTAATAGTGGAAAACATAATTATTTATTTTCTAATTATTTGTAAAATTGTAATCAAATGTTGGAAGAAACAATGATGTTTTATTAATTGCGACTTTACTGTCGTCCGTGTTGCAAATGATATAAATTTTAAAGTTAAAATAATACTTTATATCGATATCCTCTATTACAATTTTAGATACAATTAAAAGATAATCTGAAAGATTAATTACTCATAGCTAGATAATTGGTTGACCACGCATTCTCAGCTAGGACTCAGATAGAATTTTTTCCACAAAGAAAACCTAATTAGTATAAGCTTACACCAGATTTATTTATTTATTGGTATAATTCACAGGTTTACATGATTAAGTTTTATTCGTTGCGATATAAAGATAAAAGAGGTTCCGTCATATCTAAATATATCGACGAAGAGTAGAGTATCTTGGCGTAGAGCATATTTTTTGTGAGACAATTTCACGAATTTTTAACACTTTTTATATTTACAATAAAAAGTAATATTTTTAGCATAAAAAATAATAATTTTTCAAAAATGACCAAAATAAAATATATATCTTATAAAATTGACTCATAAAACCACTACAAAGAACGTTTATATTCGTTTTAATTATGTGATTTATTTTGTCTAAACAAATTGGCCCACACGACCATATTAATGAGCTAAATCTAACTTGGGTCCCCACAAAGCGGGCTGGGCTTACGGATTTATTTTTTAAAAAAATTTATTTTTGGCATTATCTATGAAAATATTACATATTATACATTTTTTAAATGTCGAACATTCTAATTATATACTAAAATCAGTGATGATTATTACATTATTATTTATATAATTCTTAAAATATTCAAAATGTTATTAAAATAATACAAATTCATAATTAAAAATATAACTAAAATACTATTAAAAATTAGAAGAATGATTTATTGCCGACATATGTGCCACTTGTGTTATATACTCTTGAAAGTAAGTTTCAATATAAGAAAACATAATAGACTAAGTTTCAATATGATTTTAAATAATTTCACATGACACAGAATTTGATAGTGTTGAAATTCGAAGTATTTAACGTAATATTATTTCAGTTATTTAATTTGAAAATATAAATAGTGTGGGGACCCAAAATTTTGGCACACGTGGCATGAATCCGTAGCAGTTGGACCACCGCTCCCACGTGGATGCGGCCCACCCTTGCCGGCCGCGCCACCTCGGGCGGTGGAGGACCACCGCAGTTAGGGATCACATCACCAAACAGCAATTCTTCCACCTATCAATTATTTCATGTCACTGTCTTAATGGCCCCATTCCCCAAAGTTGCCAAAGCCCATATTTCTTTATATTAAATGCTTTTAGCCTTTTATCTCACTTGCACTCTGGTTTTTTTGTTTGTTCTCATTTTATAATTTTTCTTGTTTGATCTGACTATCCTTAATGACACTCGTGCATTGTATACTTTTGTGAATAAACCTTCTACGAGATATAGTTGCATAATTCGCAACAAAATTTTCAAAATCAATGTCAAACAATTGAGATTTGAATTAGCAATCTTTTCCACCTAACATGATACACCTGTCAAATAGAGATATAAACGAATCAATTCACTTGCGAGTTATTTGAAACTCGATTAGATAAAAATCCGTTTAATGAGACCATTTAAGATAAATAAACAAATCCCAAGTTTTACAATATTTGGCTCGTTAACTCATTAACAAATTCGTTAATGGCTCATCAGTCACTTCTTAGGTAAAAGAAAATAATAGTTTTAATATTTGATTTATAAATTTTAAACTTTTATTTAATGAATATTTAAATTATAATTTATATTTATTAAGCTCAAACAAGCTCGTGAATCGTTAATATATTCATTAAATAAATGTCGAGCTTGACTCGATCATAAATGAAATCAATCATTCAAGAATTCGACACGACTCGACTCGACTCGACTACATTCTTACCTGTCAAAATAGGATAGATCATCCGAGCCAGCTCACTCTGTTACATGAAAGAAGTCATTTCGATTGACAATTTTCTCGTCCCACCTAATATGAGAATTATAATTGATTAAACACGCAAGATACATCATACCACAAAATGGCGGACCAGCCGTGCTAAAAAGATTAGGCCATAATAACAATTTTTATAATTTTTTTCAACAGCTCAATATTAGTAAAAATTTATTATTGGTAAAAAGAAAAAAGGGGAAGTTGGTGAAAAATCCTCAATCAAAATATTTCTTTTGGTTCATTCCCTACCCACAAAATTGTGGTACTATGTCATACAAAATGTGGTACATTTCATGTGGAAATGTTGTACACTTCATGTGAAAATATGATACTAAAAAAGTACCCAGAGACTGAACATAAAAAAAATCGACGGCTAAGACTGAAGAACAATTTTTCAAAGAAAAGAAGTTGAAAAAAGTGGGGCCATACCATGAGAATGTTGGTCAGTCACTTAAATGTAAACCATCAGAACAGAAAGTGACCCCAATTGAGAAGGACATTACTGTTTGGTTCCCAATAAACAGCCCACCATTTTAAAATTTAGGCCCTGTGGCTGCCTTGCTTTTCTTGGATTTTGTGTCCAATTTATTAAATCGCCACCCAATCTCCTCATATTTCTTTCCTAAATATATATATATATATATATATTTCTTTCCTAAATATATATATATATATATAATCACATTTTGA